>NC_053497.1:179232404-179532404 GCF_905171775.1 Rana temporaria | reverse complement strand
TCTCCTGTGTTTGACCCCGGCTTGATCACAACTACACCTCCTGCCTCTGCCTCTGACTTCTCTCCTGTGTTTGACTCCGGCTTGATCACAACTACACCTCCTGCCTCTGACTGCTCTCCTGTGTTTAACCCCGGCTTGATCACAACTACACCTCCTGCCTCTGCCTCTGACTGCTCTTCTGCGTTTGACCCCTGCTTGATCACAACTACACCTCCTGCCTCTGCCTCTGATTGCTTTCCTGTGTTTGACCCCGGCTTAATCACAACTACACCTCCTGCCTCTGCCTCTGACTGCTCTCCTGCGCTTGACCCCTGCTTGATCACAACTACACCTCCTGCCTCTGCCTCTGACTGCTCTCCTGCGTTTGACTCCTGCTTGATCACAACTACACCTCCTGCCTCTGCCTCTGCCTGCTCTCCTGTGTTTGACTCCGGCTTGATCACAACTACACCCCCTGCCTCTTCCTCTGACTGCTCTCCTGCGCTTGACCCCTGCTTGATCACAACTACACCTCCTGCCTCTGCTTCTGACTGCTCTTCTGCGTTAAACCCCTGCTTGATCACAACTACACCTCCTGCCTCTGCCTCTGACTGCTCTTCTGCGTTTGACCCCGGCTTGATCACAACTACTCATGCGCCGTCCGTGGAATTTCTCGTGGAATTTCCCAGTGTGCATTGCTCCAAAGTACGCCGCAAGGACGTATTGTTTCGACGTGAACGTAAATGACGTCCAGCCCCATTCACGGATGACTTACGCAAACGACGTACATTTTTCAAAATTCGACGCGGGAACGACGGCCATACTTAACATTGGTACGCCGCATGTACGCCACCATATAGCAGGGGTAACTTTACGCCGGGAAAAGCCTAACGCAAACGGCGTAACTGTACTGCGTCGGCCGGGCGTACGTTCGTGAATTCGCGTATCTAGCTGATTTACATATTTCTAGGCGTAAATCAGCGTACACGCCCCTAGCGGCCAGCGTAAATATGCAGTTATGATCCGACGGCGTAAGAGACTTACGCCAGTCGGATCTAATAGAAATCTATGCGTAACTGATTCTATGAATCAGGCGCATAGATACGACCGCCCAGACTCAGAGATACGACGGCGTATCTCCTTTGTGAATCTACCCCTAAGGCTTTACAATCACTCTAACTGCGCTATTATTTTTGCATCAATTGAATTCCTTTTTATGAATCCATTCTCAATTTTCGAGCTTGTTTAGTTTAGGCACGCTCCGCGCTTTCATTCCAATGTTGCCTTGGAGATCCTTTTTTTTTTTGCGAGGGTCAAGCCAAATGAAGTCTTTGTTAGCAATGCAGTACAAAGAAGAGTTTGCGGTTTACCTCTTTATTATTCTACCGATGAAAGAATGTGAACCGTAAGCGAGGTGTTGGATCGCTCAACCATTAAAAATGGTGCACGCAAGCGCACAAGAAAAAAGAGATGACAGGAGCAGGCGGGTTGAACGGGAACCTTCTCTATAGACAGGACTGCAGTTATGGAAGCAGACGATGAAATAAAAACCTTTTTAGAGGTCGCAATTCAATGCAAACACAACCCCACGTAATGCACGGTACACAGCGTGCCCCATACAGAGACGCGGATCTTTAAGATCGTTCTAAATACATTTTACAAAAGCGAATGAAATGTGCTGCTGAGAGTCGGCACCATTCAGTACAGGGAACAGAGCTTGAACAGCATGCTGAAGTGAACAGAATGTTTTCTGTACTGTGGTATGGCACTTTAATAGTGTATGTATCAGGGGCGGATCCGGGGGGGGGGATCCGCCCCTGATACATACACTATTAAAGTGCCATACCACAGTACAGAAAACATTCTGTTCACTTCAGCATGCTGTTCAAGCTCTGTTCCCTGTACTGAATGGTGCCGACTCTCAGCAGCACATTTCATTCGCTTTTGTAAAATGCCCCGAGAAACAATTTGCAGGTGAGTGCCATGAATGGGTGAGAAAGCGATCGGGGGTGGCTCTGCGCCTGGGGATAGCTCCGCAGGCGGGTGAGGGAGCGGGCGGCTTGGTGGGCAGGTGATAGGCAGCTAAATGTGCACAAAATCATGTACATGTGATTGGACACAGTGGAAGCCGATCGCTCCTGAGGCAGACAGAGCTCCCGTCGTTTTGTGCCGTTTCTAGCTGGGGTCATGCCGTCACTGGCGGCACAGAGTCGGAGTTCGCAGCCCCGGAAAGGAAGAGGGGTGAAGGACGGACGCTTCCTACAACAGGGGACATCAGTGACATCGCAGGCTTTGGTTTCCGGTAAGTGACACATAATGGGCTACTATGCGATGCTCATTATGCTTTACCTTTGCAGGAAAACAAAGAGGAAGTAAAACTGTAACGGTCAGGGGTTAACACCGTTTACGATATTCCATTCCACCAACCCAAGACAGCTTATCCGACACTCCAACAATCCAGCAGACACGATCCATTGGATTCTCCCCCCCCCCCCCAGAATAACGAGACACAAGCTCTGTTCTCATGTTCCAAACGAATGAACACTTTAATGGTAAACTCTCAGGTTTTTATACAGTTAGAAGCCAAATATGGACAATGACTCAACTCCACCCATAACATGACGCAATGGGTGCTCAATACACATTCCGTTAGATAATGACATTCAGATGAGCTAATTACTGATCATTACCCAGACGTTCTGACCCTGCGATAAGTTATTCTTACCTGCTACATAAAACACATTCCTGTAGTAAACATAATTGACATGCTAATCCACTACACCTGAAAGGTCAGACATCTGACCTTTCAGACTGCCAACACATATCTATCATCAATAGAACTTTCACACAATACAGGGTTAGTTAGCATAGCGCCATGAAATATCTTAGGAGCCAGGCTTAATTAACACAATAGACAATAGAATGCAAACACAGCAAGCTTTTATCACTACAGCCAGGTAGACTTAATTACACCTCAACAGTCTATGTGTCCCCACATGAATGAGTCACTCTGCTATTGACCTGTTGGGGTCAGAATTAACCACCTGTAATATTTTAAGATCTCCTGCAATACATGAATTATCATTACTGACCCATCTCATGTAATCCGAGATATTATTTCTCAGTCATCTTATGCCCCTATTGGACATAGGATGACCCTAGACCCAAGAGTCATTGGTGAAGCTAGCACAGGAGTACCCCGCATCCTTCAAAAGTCTCTGGGTATCACAGGCCATTCCGTTACAAAAACCCAAAAGGCTTTAACACAGGGCAAAAGTGGAAGCTGCCCCCGGGCTCCAGTCATGGTTGTGAGGCCCAAAACAGATGACCCTTAAGCCCGGCAAATAGATGATAAGTGGATTCGGGAGGACCCAAGAAAATGTTTGCCCGGGGTCCAACATCTATTAAAGTGGAGGTTCACCCTATAAAAAAATTCTAACACTACATCCAGCACCATGCTGCATATAAAATGTCACTGACCTTTATTTATTTTTTCCCGTAGATATCGTTTAGCCGTGGAATTCACTGCGGCTTCCGGGTAGGGACGACGACGCACACAGCGCGTCATGACTTCCCGAAGGAAGCTCGGGTCGGCTCGGCTCTATTCGGCGCCTGCGCACCGGCGCCGAATAGAGCTGAGCCGACCTTCTTTCGGGAAGTTGTGACGCGCTGTGTGCGCCGTCGTTTAGCATGCCAATTGATTGGCATGTCAATAGGAACGCCCACTCCCGCGGGATTCCCTACCCGGAAGCCGCGGTGAATTCCACGGCTAAACAAAATCTACGGGGAAAAAATAAATAAAGGTCAGTGACATTTTATATGCAGCACGGTGCTGGATGTAGTGTTAGAAATTTTTTATAGGGTGAACCTCCACTTTAAGTATGTGGCAGCACCACCCGCCACCATTCGGCATATATTTGTACTACCAGCATTAGCGATTTAAAGATCAGCTTGTATGACCTGATTATTTTCAATATACAACCCCTCCCCTCCCCTCCCCCCTCCATACATACCTTTGGTGTACATGTTAAATTGAACAGACATCCTCAAATTTAGCCTGAAAACCTCCAGCAAGATGGAATATTAAGCAGAGTTAATTCATCTGTCATCGATCATCCCTCCGAAAAGGTCTTTCGAATGACATTATTCCGGCGTAACGCAGCGCACACTTTCCTGTAAATGTATTCCATTCCTTTTTCGTTTAGAAAAAATAATAAAAAAAAGATATTCGCCGCCGCTGTCGGGAAAATAAAATATTTATTGAGAGTTTTGAGACCCCAGTCATTTCTCCGATGTGTTTTTCACATTCCTCGGAAAAAAAAAAAAAGGCCGTTTTATGACGGAGCTTTAAAACTTGTTTTGCATGATAATTTACGGCTCCTTTCCACCAGAGACTTCAAAAGCCTCTTGGAAATATTGGAGCGACACATCTCGAGTGTTAACTGACAAAAGGTCATATTGAATGAACAAGAAGCTGGCGAGCTTTCCCTCCTTTTGAAATTCCATCAAGCGCAGTCATGTGACGCTTTGTGAATAATCAGACATGCTGTTCTAAGAGGACGGCGTGCTTCTTCTATCGCCGCGTTAGGGCGGATCTGTGTTGCCTATCACTTTTGATATTAATCCTCAGATTTTCTTTGTCTTTCTTATTTTTATGACTGGCCAGAATATTTTATATAGTCATGGCATGGACACTTGTTGGCAAGACTATGCTCAGGAACTTAGAATTCAGAAAGCAAGATACGCCGACATTAGCCTAAGATACGACTGGCATAAGTCTCTTACGCCGTCGTATCTTAGGGTGCATTCTCACGCTGGCCGCTAGGTGGCGCTCCCGTCGTTTTCGGTGTAGATTATGCAAATTACCTAGTTACGCCGATTCACAAACGTACGTGCGCCCGGCGGTAGTTTTTTACGTAGTTTGCGTAGGTCGTTTACGGGCGTAACGTTGCTCCTGCTATTAGGAGGCACAGCCAATGTTAAGTATGGACGTCGTTCCCGCTTCGAAATTTGAATATTTTACCGCGTTTGCGTAAGTCGTTCGCGAATAGGGCTGGACGTAATTTACGTTCACGTCGAAATCAATACGTCGTTGCGGCGTACTTGAGAGCAATGCACACTGGGATATGTACACGGACGACGCATGCGCCGTTCGTAAAACACGCCAATCACGTCAGGTCATAACACATTAGCATAAAACACGCCCCCTTCCACATTTGAATTACGCGGGCTTACGCCGGCCCCATTTACGATACGCCGCCGCTACTTACGGAGCAAGTGCTTTGTGAATACTGCACTTGCTCCTGTAAGTTGCGTCGGCGTAGCGTAAATACAATACGCTGCACCGCCATAACATAAAGCGCAGCTACCTGAATTTCGGGCCGCTGGTTATACGTCATAACCAGCGGACATGTCCGAAGAGTCGTACTAACCATCAGACATGTCCGACGGACAGGTTTCCAGCGGACAAGTTTCTTAGCTTGCTAAGAAACTTTTGTCCGCTGGAAACCTGTCCTCTAGGCCGTGTCCGAGGACCAGTTTTAGCGGACATGTTCGGTCGTGTGTACGAGGCCTAAAAGTACAACTCCATATTGGAAAAAAAAAATTCATAAAAAAATTATAATTATATACACTAAGGGGCAGATCCACAAAAGGATTACGCTGGCGTATCTATCGATACGCCGGCATAATTTAAAATTTCCCGCGTCGTATCTTTGTTTTGTATCTACAAACGGCATCTGGGATCGATCCGACAGGCGTACGTCTTAGTACACCGTCGGATCTTAGATGCAATTTTTCGGCGGCCGCTAGGTGGCGTTTCCGTCTAAATCCACGTCGGGTATGTAAATTAGCTATTTACGGCGATCCACGAACGTACGTCCGGCCGGCGCATTTTTTTACGTTGTTTTCGTTCGGCTTTTTCCGGCGTATAGTTAAAGCTACTATATGGTGGCGTACTCAATGTTAAGTATGGCCGTCGTTCCCGCGTACAATTTTGAATTTTTTACGTCGTTTACGTAAGTCGTTCGCGATTAGGGATTTGCGTAGAATGACGTCACCGTCGTAAGCATTGGATTATTCCGGGTTAATTTCGAGCATTCGCACTGGGATACCCCCACGGACGGTGCATGCGCAGTTAAAAAAAACGTTGTTTACGTCGGGTCACGACGTATTAGCATAAAACACGCCCCCATTACATCCATTTGAATTCCGCGCCCTTACGCCGCCAGAGATACACTACGCCGCCATAACTTACGGCGCAAATTCTTTGTGGATTCGAAAAAAAAAAATAAGTTGCGGTGGGTACGTGGAAGATGGTACGTGGATAAAATAAATATAAATGATATAGCCGGATTCAGAGAGACTTACGACAGCGTATCAGTAGATAGGCCGTCGTAAGTCCGAATGAGCGCCGTCGTATCTTTGCGCGCATTCTCAAAATGAGATACGCCTCAGTGTTTTGCTAAGATACGACCGATGTAAGTCTCTTACGCCGTCGTATCTTATGTGCATATTTACGCTGGCCGCAAGGGGCGCTTCCGTTGATTTACGCGTTGAATATGTAAATGAGCTAGATACAATACAAAGTGACTTTATTATAAAATGCAAAGTGACTTTATTATAAAATACAAAGTGACTTTATTATAAAATACAAAGTGACTTTATTATAAAATACAAAGTGACTTTATTATAAAATACAAAGTGACTTTATTATAAAATACAAAGTGACTTTATTATAAAATACAAAGCGACTTTATTATAAAATACAAAGTGACTTTATAACAAGAGGGGGGGGATAGGGTGGCTTTGAAGTGGAAGGGGGGGGACACACAGGATCAATATATGATATATATATATATATATATATATATATATATATATATATATATATATATATATATATATATATATATATATATATTTATATATTTGAAGTGGAATGTTGTAACCTGTATCTCTTTATTGATAAAACAAAATAAAGAATAAAAAAAAATACAAAGTGACTTTATTATAAAATACAAAGTGACGTTATTATAAAATACAAAGTGACTTTAATATAAAATACAAAGTGACTTTATTATAAAATACAAAGTGACTTTATTATAAAATGCAAAGTAACTTTATTATAAAATACAAAGTGACTTTATTATAAAATACAAAGTGACTTTATTATAAAATACAAAGTGACTTTATTATAAAATGCAAAGTAACTTTATTATAAAATACAAAGTGACTTTGTTTTTAATTACAAAGTGACTTCATTATATTTCCAAGAAAAGTAACACTGCATTTTTTTACATTTTTTTCTGGAAGTGTTTCAATGTCGATCTCTATGTACATAAACAGCATACAAAGTAACTATTATAAAATACTAAGTGACTTTATTATAAAACACAAAGTGACTTTATTATAAAATTCAAAATAACTTTATTATATTTGCAAGAAAAGCAGAAAAGTAACACTGCATTTTTTTTTCTATTGTTATTTGGTTTACAATATTTTACATATATGAAGAAATATACTGTCTGTAATATCATCAAATATTCGAAGTGAAGCATCTTCATTAAATTCCTTCCTATAATTTATGGTAAACTTCTTACTTATTGTAATTTGCGATATGAAAAAGTGATCGTATTATCGTGGAGGGGCGGACAAAATGGCATCGCCGTGCTCAGAACAGCTTGGATGATATTATGATCCTTGATTAAAGCTTGTTTGATGATTTTTTTTTTTGCTCAGAAGTATTCAGGATGACCTTTCCTGCAGACCTGTGAATAATTGATGTTTATAATAATTAGAATTACTCCGGCATTGTGTTGGGGAAACTGAAAGTGGCTTCTGTTTGGTGAAAACTGCCTTGATCACCGCCGAGGTGATATCTGATAAAAGACTTCTGATTAAATAATTGTCTTCTGCCTTTTTTTTTTTTTTTACACAGGATATTACTTTTAATACATGTAGCTTTTTTTTCTATGGATATGGCTGGACAGGCACATTAAATACATTTTATATAACAATAAACATAATTATAATTGTTATTAAATGATAAGGAGACGTGGAAGTAGCTTGTTTTGTATTTAACACCTTTTTTTTTGGAGGATAAAGATAGAAGGACAAATAAAGCCTTTTTGTTCCGCTGTCAGACGGAAAATTACTTTACAGTGTAACAAAATAAAGGCGACCAGTCTTTACATAGATAAAATGCTGCACAAACTGTTGGTGCAATATAAATCCTGTATAATAATAATAATAGCTCCAAAAAAATGCTAGTGTCGCCCTTCCTTCAGTATTTAGTACAGCTCAGCGCTTAAGGATGTAGATCTGAGATAATTCAGCCACAGACTTCCAGATATGTTAAAATTGTAGCAGCTGCTTAAAAAGCGACAATATTTAGGATACACAGTAAAACATAAAAACTTTAAAACTAAAAGTCCAAAGTTCAATATAAAACTGTAGCAGCGCTACTTCCAGACAGGCGTCTGAAACACTTCTATATGCCCAAACGGATATAGGAAATCGAATGATAGTGCAAATGGATAGATATACAGAAAACAGTCCTTCAATCAGTGCTCCTTTCACCGGAGGGGGCGTTCACCACGTGGGGGGATATTAACTCCCCTTTTGGGGATGCAATCACCACAAATATGGAAATAAAGAGCCTGGAATATATGTCTGTGTATCTCCTGGATGCTGCACTCTCCACCAGCCAGTGTGTTTTATGTTCAACCAATGACGCGTTTCATCATTGGATGACTTCTTCTGAGGGCGCCCTCAGAAGAAGTCAACCAATGACGAAACACGTCAGGGCGTGACGCTTATACATTGACCTAACACTTTGTACAGCCCCTGGGACCAGGAACAGGAAAGAAGTTCAGTTACAGCAGCTTCACTGTCCGGCCAGGAGAGGCTTACAGGCACAGTGGTTGTGGTTTGATTGAACATAAAACACACTGGCAGGAGATACACAGACATATATTCCAGGCTCTTTATTTCCATATTTGTGGTGAGTGCATCCCCAAAAGGGGAGGCCAGGCCTTGGGGCGGCAGGGCGCCAAGGGGCGGCAGTGGCATGGATTCCTCCGACGCCCGTAACATACAGTTAAGGGCGGTAAGTTATGGGGGAATCCGCTCGCTCGTTAAAAGGCGATTGCGGTGATGTCGCCGAAATCACTTGTAAAATGTGTGCTCCCGTCCGTCCTCCCCCCCTTCACCCCACATACCTATCTCTGCTGGCTCTGTCTTTGGGACTCCGTCCCCCCTGGCCACCGAGTCTGTCTCTTGTTCCTGCTGCCGATGTGCTCTTCCCATCTCAGCTGTGACAGGAGTTCTAGCACAGTGCTAGGACTCCTGTTTTGGAGGTGACAGGGTCATACAGGGAATTGTTTTCTCCTGTATGATAGCAAAAAAGTGAAAAAAATTGATAAAAAAATAAATAATTAATAAGAAATAATAATTAAATTAATAAAATAAAAAAGTAATTAAAAGGTAAAGAATAAGAAAAATAATAAGAAAATTATACAAAAATAAAAAAATAAAAAAAAATAAAAAAAGTGATAAAAAAGTAAAAAACAAAATACTTGAACTAACCGTGCCGCCCCTGCCATCCGGTTGCCATTCTCCATTGATTTGGGGAGGGGGGGTAGTTCGGTTGGCGGGGAGGGGTGCCGAATTGCGGAACCTGGCCTTGGGGCGGCAGGGAGAGCAAATCCGGCCCTGATCGCAGTCACCCACTGTATATACGTTCCAAAATCTGTCCTCCACCAGCTCCTCAAGGATCCTCATTGTGGTGTTCCAGGCCTTACCGAAAACCTGAGTTCAGTCTGCTCGTCTCTATATCATAATAAATTAAACTGCAATCAATAAATCTTCTGTGCAGCATCTTTCTTGCTTTAGGAGCCATCCTTTCTGTAGGCTTATAATCATTCACATGGTTTCATCGATTGACATGTTTTCAAAGAAGAGAAGAAAAGACAAAGTTTAAAAAACTGCATTAAGATCACAAAGGATGGAGCATGACCTGCCCTTTTCTTTCCAAGAATAAAGTTACAATGTATTTAAAAAAAAATGTACAAAAAAAAAATAAACATATTATTTTGAAAGTTAAATAAGAAAAAAGATACTCTTTATACAAACTTTGTTGAAGTTACACACCAACTTGGCTCCCCGCCCCCTTCCTTCGTACTGTGTTTTTTTTATTGCCGAGATTATTAAAGAGGCAGCACGACGCTTTGCATATCGATCTTTGTTCTGAAATATTGATGTCATTACTCATTCTCACCCCCCGAGCAACTTTAAGCAGCATCTTTGGTCGAATGGCATTGATTGAAATCCTTTTCATGTTTCTTTATTTTACATGATTTCGTTTTTCATCTTCTTCTGGTTAAACTCGCTCTGGCAGGCGGCTCGGGCGCCGGCTTCACACACTCTTCCACTTCCAGCGCTGCATGAAACATGAGCGATTCTTCTATTTATTTATTTTTTACATTTAGGATGAGAAGTGTGAATTCTGTGGGTTTCGGAGATTCTGTTGTTGTCTTTGTTCAATTCACAAACATCAATTTCTCGCGTGGGGATTTTATTTTTAACAGGAAATGGTATCCTAAACCTTTCATAGATAGAGGTCATCGAAGACAAGGGGCCAGTTTTACGTAGAATTCCGGCGGCGTAACGTATTGCATTTACGTTGCACCGCCGCAAGTTTTATGGGCAAGTGCTTGATTCACAAAGCACTTGCCTGTAAACTTGCGGCAGCGTAGCGTAAATCCGTCCGGCGCAAGCCCGCCTAATTCAAATGGGGCGTGTATCATTTAAATTAGGCGCGTTCCCACGCCGAACATACTGCGCATGCTCCGTTTTGAAATTTCCTGCCGTGCTTTGCGCAAAATGACGTCGCACCGATGTCATTTTTTGTAAGTCGACGTGAGTTACGTCCTTTCCTATTCACGGACGACTTACGCAAAAAAAAAATTAATTTGACGCGGGAACGCATACTAGCGTGAGCTACAGTATGCCTTTATTTTATTTGTTTGCGCCATACTCACAGTTTAATCCCTTAGTTAAGTTTCAGACGTTCCTAGGCAGAGGGGAACATGATTGACGGCCGGCTATGGCTCGTCACGCTTCCCGAAAATAGCCGAAATAGGACTTGGCTCTTCACGGCGCCTGCGCAGTCAGCTCCTAGTCTGTGTACAGGCGCCGTATATCGCTGCGAAGAGCCGAGTCCTACTCCAGCTATTTTCGGGAAGCGTGACGCGCCATAGCCGGCCGTCAATCATGTTCCCCTCTGCATAGGAACGCCCATCCCCCGCGGGTGTCTGAAATTTAACTAAGGGATTTAACTGTGAGTACAGCGCAAAAAAAATAAATAGAGGCATACTTTAGCTGATGCTAGTATGCTGAATGGCATGGTAGAAACTTGTTTTTTAGGGTGAACCTCCGCTTTAACATGGCAAGTCTAAAGATAGGCCACGAAATACCAGCTTTAACTATAGGCTGGGAAAAGCCGACTAGCGACAACGTAAGAGAATGCGACGGCCGCGCGTATCAGCAGATACTCCGGCGTACTTCTTCTCTAAATCTGGCCCTAGATTCCCAGGACACACGGAGCAGCGGGAGTCTGTAAACTTTACAATACAATGGCCCCGGATTCACGAAGCACTTGCGCCGACGTATCTCGAGATACGGCGCGTAAGTGCAAAAATGCACCGTCGTATCTGTGCGCCGTGCCCACAAAACTAAGATACGCCTAAAAACAGGCTTCATTCCACCGACCTAACTTGCCTACGCCGGCGTAGAGTGGGCGCATATTTACGCTGGTCGCATGTGGTGCTCCCATTGATTTTCTATTACAATATGCAAATGAGGGAGATACGTCGATTCACGATCGCACAGGCTACTACTGGTGCGTGTAAGTTGTACGTATGGCGTAAAGTTAAGCCCCATAAAGGAGGTGTAACTCAGCAGCATCCATGCAAAGGGCTGCACCAGGGAACACAAGCCCGCGTACTTTACGTAGTTTACGTTGGACGTGAATATGACTAGGCGTAGGTTACGTTCACGCCGTAGGCAGTGATCCGGCGTATCCTAGGCAGTTGTTTCCGACATGATTGTGAGCATGCGCACTGAGATGCGTCCACAGGACGGCGCATGCGCAGTTGGCGATACGTATCTGTCTGGTGCTCGGCCCATCATTTGCATGGGGTCAGGCCTCATTAGCATGGCTCACGCCCACTTTCACTTACGCCGACCTACGCCTTGAAAACCCAGCGCAGTTTTGGGAGGAAGTGCTTTGTGAATTTCATGCTTGCCTCTCTGCGCTGCATCGGCGTAGCGTAAAGGAGATACGCTATGACGGCATAAATGTGCGCCAGTGTCTGTGAATCCGGGCCAATGTTTATTATTGTTTATTGCTATTATTTTTTATTCTAAATTTATTTAACATACACCCGGTTCACACAGGGGCGGCACGACTTTGGGGACGACTTTCGGCAAGGCGATCTCAAGACGACTTCAGAGGTGACTTGCAAAATGACTTTTGTATTGAAGTCAATGCTGCTGAGTTACACCTCCTTTATGGGGCATAACTTTAAGACGTACGTATAACTTACGCGGACTTGCGTCAGGCGCACATACGTTCGTGAATCGCCGTATCTCCCTCATTTGCATATTTGAATGGAAAATCAATGGGAGCGCCAAATGCGTCCAGCGTAAATATGCGCCAACTCTACGCCGGCGTAGGCAAGTTACGTCGGCGGGATGAAGCCTGTTTTTAGGCGTATCTTAGTATGTGGGTCCGGTGCACAGATATGACGGCGCATATTTGCACTTACGCGGCGTATCTGGAGATACGTCGGCGCAAGTGCTTTGTGAATCTGGGCCTATCTATCTATCTATCTATCTATCTATCTATCTATCTATCTATCTATCTATCTATCTATCTATCTCTATCTATCTTTGAAATCTAAACTATCAATAAATTAATATATATATATTGATATCTATCATGTTTTCAGAAGTTTCCCAAATCTCGGTATCTCTGAATAGTCAATCACTTCTCCGCCTTGTTAATCTCTGTACAGTTATTACAAGTCTAGAGCTGAAAAGCCGTCATATCTCCTGATTGTGACAGTCCAATCTACTCTCTGGATACAGCCGAACGCGGCCATTATGGGCACAAGAATGGAACTTAATGGATTGTTCTAATATATCACAAGGTTAATTTCATAGACTGCATGAGCTCAGCTCCAATACCCGGACCACATTGTCTACTAATGCATCTCAAGTCATCACCAGCTCCACCATCTCTCAATAAAGATCCTTTATTGTACCGGAGTGTTCTTTTATTCCATGTTACTTACATTTTACAATTGTTACCTTGACATGTTCTGTATACTGGCATCAGGTGTTTTATATTTCCAGAGGGTATGCTATGCTTTAGTATAAGTCTGAAATCAAGAAAGAGAGATAGATAGATAGATAGATAGATAGATAGATAGATAGATAGATAGATAGATAGATAGATAGATAGATAGATAGATAGATAGATAGAGAGATAGATACATAGACAGACAGACAGACAGATAGATAGATAGATAGATAGATAGATAGATAGATAGATAGATAGATAGATAGATACTGAACGGGCGCTCCGTGCTCCTCTTTTGAGCCACGGATGTCAGCGGTGACATGCCCGCTGACATCCGACCCGCTCCGATCCGCCAAAGTGGGAGAGCGGAGAAAAGACTGGGCCCTGTCATCCGCCGGCTCAGCGGGGATCAACGGAGCGATCCCCGCTGAGCAAGTGGAGGTTTACGGGGCGGATCATTACTGATCCGCCCCATGTGAAAGGGGCCATAGATGGATAGATAAACAGATGTAGCTGGATTCAGGTACATGTGTGTATCTTTGCGGCGGCGTAGCGTATCGTATTTATGCTACGCCGCCGTAAGTCAGAGAGGCAAGTGCTGTATTCACAAAGCACTTGCCTCCTAAGTGACGGCGGCGTAGCGTAAATGGGGCCGGCGTAAGCGCGCCTAATTCAAATGAGGATGAGGGGGCGTGTTTTATGTAAATGGGTGGTGACCCAACGTGATTGACGTTTTTTACGAACGGCGCCTGCGCCGTCCGTGTACATATCCCAGTGTGCATTGCTCCAAAGTATGCCGCAAGGACGTATTGGTTTCGACGTGAACATAAACTACGTCCAGCCCCATTCACGGACGAGTTAGGCACAATTTCAAATTTCGACGCGGGAACGACGGCCATACTTAACATTGGCTACGCCACCTAGGGGGCAGCTTTATCTTTACGCCGGCGTACCTCTTACGGAAACGGCGTATCTTTACTGCGACTGGCGCACGTACGTTCGTGAATCAGCGTATCTAGTCATTTACATCATCTACGCCGAACTCAACGGAAGCGCCACCTAGCGGCCAGCGGAAAAATTGCACCCTAAGATATGACGGCGTAGGAGACTTATAGGTAGATTCAGAAAGAGTTAGGCCGACTTATCAGTAGATAAGCCGGCCTAACTCAGAATCTACGCCGACGGATATTTAAGCGTTTGCTCAAACAGAGATACGCTTAAACATATCTAAGATAGGACGGCTTGCGCCGTCCTATCTCAGATTGCAATATTTTGGATGGCCGCTAGGTGGCGCTTCCATTGCGGTCAGCGTAGAATATGTAAATGAGGGGATACGCCGATTCACGAACGTACGCCAGGCCGACGCAGTACTTTTATGTCGTTTACGTAAGAGATAGGTCGCGTAAAGTTAGAGCTAGGCTCTAGTGGAATAGTAATGTCAGGTATGGCCGCCGTTCCCGCCGCGAAATTCGAAATTTTTACGTCGTTTGCGTAAGTCGTCCGCGAATCGGGATTTACGTCGTTTACGTCCACGTCTAAATCAATAGGCCCGTACGGCATACTTAGCCGCAATGCGCACTGGGAAATGTAGGCGCCCGGCGCATGCGCAGTGTCAAAGGACGTCAAAAACGTGAGGTCAAGCCTCATTACCATACAACACGCCCCCCTCCAACCCATTTGAATTAGGCGCCCTTACGCCCGCTGCGTTTACACTACGCTGCCCTAAGTAAGGAGGTAAGTGCCTTGAGAATCATGTACTTGCCTCTCTTCATTAAGACGGCGTAGTGTAAACACGCTAGGCTACGCCGTCTTAAAATTGTGCGCCCGTACCTGAATCTACCCATTACGCCGCTCATATCTTAGCCTAATTTAAGCGTATCTGGTTTCCAGAATACGCTTAAATTTACGCCGGCGTAGATTCAGAGTTACGACGGCGTATCTACTGATACGCCGGCGTAACCCTTCCTAAATCCAGCTAATGGACTCTGAAGCATGCAGATATTAGATGGAACTAGAGCCCACTACTTTGTGATTTGATGATAAATTATTTTTGCTGATCCTTTGCTTTTCTCGCTCAGCTCTTTTGTGGACTATAAAAGATTTCCAGAGCCCACGATGTGCAGGAACCGGGTGACCCGCCATTTCCCGACTCCTAATAGAATTCTGCGATATTGAAATTTAACAGAGAGTATAAATAATACAGGATAATGGACGGCAGAATGAAATGGGTCAAGTGCAGAAAGGAATATTCAATTTACCACCCCCAAATGTTTGCCGGAAGATGGGATATTAAAACTTCATAAATGTGTAAGTCGCTGGAATGTAATAGATATTGTGAGGCCGTGAGACGTGATTCAGCAGAAAGCGCCCAGAACGCAGAACAATCCATTCCTCTCCCCTCCCCGCCGTTATCTTTTCACAACGCATTACTCACTTTCTTCCGCAAAGCCAATAAATAGAAAATGCTGCCGCGTCCGTTCGTTTTTTTTTATTTTTTTATTATTATTATTTTTTTTCTTGCTCATTGTTTTATTTTCCATCAAGAGGAATACAATTGGATTGCTATAGTGATTTGGACAAGATCAGCAAATGTTAAGCACAGAACCAAGTCGCACTTTTCTCATGAGGTGGCACTTTTCCACCCCGAAAAAGCGTACATTTCTGAGACTCGGCTCAGCAGAGCGGGGCAGATGTTGGAAAACCGGTGACCGGAGTGTGATGAACGGGGGTGCAAGATGGTGGAAACTTCTTTCCAGGGAGAGATTTAAAGCCTGTTTTATGGTCTGGTGAGAAAAAAAAAAAAAGATTGACTACGCCGATCTGACCTTGACTTCAGACGCAAGGAAGGACATTCCACTTCTCATTATTATGATTTTCGTAGAGAGAAAATCATCTCCATTACTAGTTGTCAGGTCACCTGTGGCCAGGTGACAAGTGCACCCCGTTGGGGTCAGGAATGCACCACAGGGTAGTGAAACCTATGACCGATTGCTGCGATAAGAGAGGAAGTGTGAACACAAGATCGCCCAGGGCACGGAGTCTAAGACCCAGCTTTGTGTTCACCAGAGCCTCTAGTGGTGAGGATGGCCTTCACCGCAGCTGGTACCCACTGTGATTGTACACAGCGGGAGCCTGTCAACAAGTACTAGCCAACGATTCACTTAGGACTAGTGGTGGCCCGCTGGGATCAGTAGCCACCGGGATGCAAAACTAAAAAAATATATTTTTTATTTTCTGCTATAAAACATATCTAATAAAACATTTTGGTAAACAAAAAATCCCAATAAGCATATATTAATTGGTTTGCACAAAAGTTATAGCGTCTACAAACTATGGGATATTTTTATGGAATTTTTATTTATTTATATATTTTACTAGTAATGGCGGCGATGAGCGATTTTTAGCGGAACTGCAACATCACAGCGGACACGTCTGACACCTAACTGACACTTTTTGGGGACCAGTGACACTATTACAGTGATCTGTGCTAAAAAAAAATGCACTGTGCCTGCACTTATGACATTGGGCTAGATTCAGGTAGCCGGGCGCATTGTTACGGCGGTGTGGCGTATCGTATTTACGCTACGCCGCCGTAAATCAGAGAGGCAAGTGCTGTATTCACAAAGCACTTGCCTCCTAAGTTACGTCGGCGTAGCGTAAATGGGGCCGGCGTAAGCGCGCCTAATTCAAAAGAGTATGAGGGGGGCGTGTTTTATGTAAATGGGTGGTGACCCGACGTGATTGACGTTTTTTACGAACGGCGCATGCGCCGTCCGTAAACATATCCCGGTGTGCATTGCTCCAAAGTACGCCGCAAGGACGTATTGGTTTCGACGTGAACGTAAATTACGTCCAGCCCTATTCACAGAGGAGTTACGCAAACGACATAAAAATGTCAAAATTTGACTCGGGAACGACGTCCATACTTAACATTGCGTACGCCTCATAGAAGCAGGAGCAATGTTACGCCGGAAAAGCCTTATGCAAACTACTTAAAATAATTCCCCCGGGCGCACGTACGTTTGTGAATCTGCATATCTAGGTCATTTGCATATTCTACGCCGAAAACGACAGAAGCGGCACCTAGCGGCCAGCGTGAGAATGCACCCTAAGATACGACGGTGTAAGAGACTTACACCAGTCGGATCTTAGGCTAATTTCGGTGTATCTTGCTTTCTGAATACAGAAAGAAGATACGCCGGCGCAGCTTTGAATTTACGCGGCGTATCTATAGATACGCCGGCGTAAATCAATGCTGAATCTAGCCCATTGGCTACTGCCTACTTTTTGTCCTCTTGCTGTTACATCTTCATTACGTTGATTGTATCGGATTGTAACTTTTGTAATAATCCTTTATGTTTTTGAAAAAAAAAAAAATAATAAAAAAATAGCTGCAACCATTTTTTATTCTTGAAGTTAAGAGGATTAGCAAGTAAGCAAAACTCAAGACCACGACAATGCCTTCGGTGCAAGCTTCCCCCTCATTCCATCGCAGTTTGGAGTATCGCAGTCAGCAAAGCTCCTTCTCATCTGCTACATAAACAATATAATAACCATGACCCCGAAACCATTCTGAATCACGCTGATGTTTTCGGCAGTTTATTTTGCTATAACGGAGTTGTATCTTTTGATTGCATGTCGTCTTGTCAGCTGCCTCTCCACCGTCACCTTGCCGCTTAAGCATTTTATTTTTTTTCTATGCCTGCCTATTACAGCGAGTATTATCAGATGAAAGTGCTTTAATAACACATTTCATTTGCATAACAATATCGTTCTTGTTGCCTTTCAACAAAATAGCAACTCAAGTGAATCGTTCAACCAGATACTTGTAAAGTTTCTCCATTCAACTGAATTAGGAAAAGGAGTCAAACTGCTCAGACAAAGCAAACCGTAAATCGTTGTGTACTTTCATAGGAAATTTAGGGTGCACTCCCTAATGCCATAGGCTGCAATAGCCTCCCAGGGTGCTCTCCAACATCCCAGAGCAGGGATGGACTGGCCATTGGGACTACAGGGAGTTTCCCGGTGGGCCGATGGCTCAGTGGGCCGGCTTCAGTGACAGTGGACCGCCGCCCCCCTCCTCTCCTCTGTCTCCCTTCCAGCAGCGCTCACCTCCTCTCCCTCCCCGCAGCGCTCACCTGGAGGGAACAAAGAAGCAGGGGGAGGACCAGAGGAGCAGGGGGGATGACAGAGGAGCATGGGGGAGGGGACAGACAGCTGACTCAACAGCTATGGCCTGGCAGTTTCTGACTTCTGCCTAATCTTGTCCCATAAGGGGGGACACCAATCTTATTCTTTCCCCCGGGAGAAATAATGTCTAGCTTCCCCACTGGTACTGCCTATAAGAGTACCAGTACCAGCCGTTCTACTCTTATAAAGTAAAACGGCTAGTGGCTAGTGAAGGGGAGAGGGGGCTTGGGTGGCCGGGGGTGTGCAGGAGTTGTCCGGCCGCCGTGGGAGAGACCTGTCAAAGTGGGCTAGTCTGGATGAAGTCCAGGGACAAATTTTTGTCCCAGTCCAGCCCTGTCCCAGAGTGCTCTCCAACCTCCCACAGTGCTCTTCATCCTCCCACCTACCAAGCCTCCAGCCAAATTTAGTTCCCCTAACCTCCCACAGTGCCTCCCAGCATCTATAGTGCCCCCCAACCTTCCATAATGGACCCCAGTGCCCCTCGGCCCACCCACAGTGCCTCCTAACCTTCTAAAGTGCTCTCAAACTTCACAAAGTGCCCCACAACCTCCCAGATTCCCCCCAATCTTCCATAGTGGACTCCAGTGCCCTCAGACTCTGTAGTGCCCCTCAACATCCCACAGTGCTCTTCAAACTCCCACAGTGTTCTCCACCTACCGACCCTCCAGCCAAATTCAGTTCCCCTAACCTCCCACAATGCCTCCCAGCATCTATAATGCCACCCAACCTTCCATAATGAACCCCAATGCCCCTCGGCCCCCACAGTGCCTCTTACCCTCCCACGGTGCTCTCAAACTTCCCAGAGTGCCCCACAACATCCCATAGTCCCCCCAATCTTCCATAGTGGACTCCAGTGCCCCTCAGACCCCATAGTGCCCCCAATCTTCAACAGTGCCCCTCAACATCCCACAGTGATCTTCAACCTCCCACAGTGCTCTCCACCTACCGACCCTCCAGCCAGGTTTAGTTCCTCTAACCTCCCACAGTGCCTCCCAGCATCTATACTGCCCCCCAACCTTACATAATGAACCCCAGTGCCACTCGCCCCCCACAGTGCCTCTTAACCTCCCACAGTGCTTTCAAACTTTCCAGAGTTCCCCACAACTTTCTACAGTGCTCTCCAATCTCCCACAGTGCTCTCTATACTCCCACCTACCGGGCCTCCAGCCAAACTTAGTTCCCCTAACCTCCCACAGTGCCTCCCAGCATCTATAGTGCTGTCAGGGCACTGCCCTTTACGGTCACATTCCCCAGTTGGCTCTGGGTGGAATTGAACCTAGGACCTATCCATTATAAGTCCAGCTCTTTGCATCTGAGCCACTGCTCAAGTGTTAGTTTGCTTGCTGTCCGTTGGAACCTGGTCCTGAACCTGTACTTCTGTGGACCAATCAGTGGCCAGTGCGGCCTATTTAAGCCAGCCCCTTCCTCCTTGCAAATTGCTGGTTCGTTGTCAGTGTTTGGAGTATTTGCTACTGGAAATCTTATCTGTGGATATCCTGTTTTACCTGACCTTTGGCTTGCTCTCTGGATTGCTGCTCTCCTCAACCCTGTGACCCCGGCTTGAACTTTGGACTATCTGACTTCTCAACCCCTTGACCTCGGCTTGTTCTCTGGATTATTCTTCAGCCTTGTCCCTGTTTGAGCACCTTCTGTTTGGACTATTTCCTGTGTGCTTCTGAACAGCCTCCAGTGAGCTTCGGCTATCCAGTTCCCGGTCCACCTTGGATTCCCTCCTGCCACTGGACCCGGTGCCTCTTGGTGCGTCCTTCCTTCTGTCTCAAACACCAGTGGGTGGATCGCATTGAGTCGCAAAGGTGAGCCGCCCTTGGCATCTCGGCCTCGGTAAGTAACGTTCCTGACAATACGAACCAGCCAGATGTCTGAGGCCGACAGGGCACGCTCACCCTTTGAAGCCCTGTGTCAACAGGTGTCTGTATTGACTGATGCCGTTCAAAAACTGCAAGAAGGTAAGCCCTTACATAATGGACTGACTAATAACATGGAGTCCGCAGACTTGTACAAAATGCTCACCTCCCTGGCTCTGCAAGTCTCCAGCCTGAACCATACCATTCTGGAACTGCAGCAAGAAGTTCAAATATTTAAAGGGACAGCACGCCCAGCCCCGGAACCAGCATATTTTGAGCCATTTGTTGTCATGCCAGAGAAATTTGATGGTAGCCGTGCATCCTTCTTGTGTTTTAAAACTGATTGTGAGCTGTTGTTTACCCTTAAACCTAGGACCTATGCCACGGACTATATTAAGGTTCGTGCTTCCATCAACTTACTAACAGGGCAAATCAAATCTTGGGCTCATCTGATGTTGCAGGAAAAGAGTCCAGTCTTGGACAGCTGGGAGACGTTCATGTCTGCTCTGGACTCATACATTCCTGTCTCCAAGAGGACCAGCGCTCCCAGGTCTGCTCTCAGTTCACGTGCCCTACGTGTATCTAGGGACAGGAAGCCCCAGTACGGATATGACATTAAGCCAGTCCAGCGTGTGCCAAGTTATGAAGCTCTGTATGTGCCCAGCCATGAAGCTCCCCCACCACAAAGTCTTGACATTCCTGTGGGCGCACACACGCCTACCTTGGAGGATGAGGAACCCATGCAAATCGGGGCCATCCGGTCCAGCCTATCTAAGACAGAAAGAGAGCGGAGGAGAGGCTTTGGACTCTGTTTTTATTGTGGTGCTAGCGGGCACTTAATATCTCTCTGCCCAACTCGCCCACCTCGGCCAAAGGTTCTTCAGGTGGGTACTATTGGGAGTTTTTTCTATGCCTCAGAACCTGTACCTACCTTTCCAGTGTCCCCAGTTCCAGTTCCTATGTCCCCAGTTCCAGTGTCTTCAGTTCCAGTGTCTTCAGTTCCAGTGTCTTCAGTTCCAGTGTCTTCAGTTCCAGTGTCTTCAGTTCCAGTGTCTTCAGTTCCAGTGTCCCCAGTTCCAGTGTCTTCGGTTCCTGTGTCCCCAGTTCCAGTGTCTTCGGTTCCTGTGTCCCCAGTTCCAGTGTCTTCGGTTCCTGTGTCCCCAGTTCCAGTGTCTTCGGTTCCTGTGTCCCCAGTTCTTATGTCTTCAGTTTCTGTGTCCCCAGTTCCAGTTCCTGTGTCTTCAGTTCCTGTGTCCCCAGTTGAAGTTCCAGATCATATTCCCCCAAGTGAAGTTCTCCCTCCAGACTGTACATATGCCTCGAATGGTACTATGGTCCGTAAACAGGATCTGGCGACTTTTGAACAGGCCTTACAAGCAAGGAGGGCGCCCCCTACCAGAACTTCAGGATCAAAAAAGTCCAAAAAGAAAAAGTAAAGATCCACATGCTCCCCGTTTGATCCATCAGGAGCATCCAGAACTAGTGAACAGTTTGGGCGTCCGGAGTCCGCCCCTAGGGGGGGGGCACTGTCAGGGCACTGCCCTTTACGGTCACATTCCCCAGTTGGCTCTGGGTGGAATTGAACCTAGGACCTATCCATTATAAGTCCAGCTCTTTGCATCTGAGCCACTGCTCAAGTGTTAGTTTGCTTGCTGTCCGTTGGAACCTGGTCCTGAACCTGTACTTCTGTGGACCAATCAGTGGCCAGTGCGGCCTATTTAAGCCAGCCCCTTCCTCCTTGCAAATTGCTGGTTCGTTGTCAGTGTTTGGAGTATTTGCTACTGGAAATCTTATCTGTGGATATCCTGTTTTACCTGACCTTTGGCTTGCTCTCTGGATTGCTGCTCTCCTCAACCCTGTGACCCCGGCTTGAACTTTGGACTATCTGACTTCTCAACCCCTTGACCTCGGCTTGTTCTCTGGATTATTCTTCAGCCTTGTCCCTGTTTGAGCACCTTCTGTTTGGACTATTTCCTGTGTGCTTCTGAACAGCCTCCAGTGAGCTTCGGCTATCCAGTTCCCGGTCCACCTTGGATTCCCTCCTGCCACTGGACCCGGTGCCTCTTGGTGCGTCCTTCCTTCTGTCTCAAACACCAGTGGGTGGATCGCATTGAGTCGCAAAGGTGAGCCGCCCTCGGTATCTCGGCCTCGGTAAGTAACGTTCCTGACAAGTGCCCTCCAACCTTCCATAATGAACCCCAGTGCCCCTTGGCCCACCCACAGTGCCTCCTAACTAGGGATGAGCTTCGCGTTCAATACAAACGTATGTTCGACTCGAACATTGGTCGTTCGATCATTCGACGAAACCCGAACAAAACGGGTCGTTCGCGCCAAATTCGAGTGACGTAAAACGTCCCACTGCGGCGTTGAGCGCTGATGATTGGCCAAGCATGCTGTATGTCCCGCATGCTTGGCCAATCACAGCGCGCCAAAAACGAAGAGCCATAATTGGCCAAAGCCAGGGTGGCTTTGGCCAATTATGGCTCAGGGGGATTAGTACACGCCCCACACTATAAAAGGCAGCCTGCACGGTGGCCTCGTGTAGTGTGTTCTGGCTTTTGTTAAAGACAAGTCAGACAGACAGTTAGAGAGAGAGAGATAGATAGAGACACAGGGGCCGATTTACTATCCTCTGTGCACTGCGCTGGTTCATGCCTTAATTAGTACTCCGGGTGAAGCCTTAATTAGGCGCATGAACCAGCGTAGCAGTCAGCGCATTGCAAGTAATATGTAAAAAAAATACGCAATAAGCGTTTATCGATTGGTTTGCGCAAAATTTATAGCGTTTACAAAATAGGGGATAGTTTTATTGCATTTTTATAAAAAAATTTTTTTTTTTACTACTAATGGCGGCGATCTGCGATTTTTTTTTTTTCGTGACTGCGACATTATGGCGGACACTTCGGACAATTTTGACACATTTTTGGGACCATTGTCATTTTCACTGCAAAAAATGCATTGAAATTGCATTGTTTATTGTGAAAATGACAATTGCAGTTTGGGAGTTAACCACAGGGGGCGCTGAAGGAGTTAGGGCTCACTTAGTGTGTGTTTACAACTGTAGGGGGGTGTGGCTGTAGGAGTGACGTCATCGATTGAGTCTTCCCTATAAAAGGGATCACTCGATCGATGTAGCCGCCATAGTGAAGCACGGGGAGGGCGTGTTTACATACAGCTCTCCCCGTTCTTCAGCTCCGGGGAGCGATCGCGACGGAGCGGCTATAAACGAATAGCCGCGCCGTCGTCCCGGATTGCTCCCCGCGGGTATCCGACCGCCGCATGTAGCGGGGGGGGGGGGGAGTCCCGATCCGACCCGCGGAAAGGCAGGGACGTACATGTACGCCCATTTGCCTGTACGTGCCATTCTGTGGACGTACATATACATGCGGCGGTCGGGAAGTGGTTAAGGAGACTGTTAACCACTTGCCAACCGCCGCACGCATTTATACGTCGACAGAATGGCACTCCTGGGCAGAAAGATATATATATATATGTCCCCTTTAAGGAAGCGTCATTTTGGACGCGTGCGCGCCGCAAGCTCCGTGAGCGGACTCGATCACCGTTGGGATACCCGCGATCATCTCACGGTGAGGAAGAACGGGGAGATGCTGATGTAATCGGAAGCGGTGATCACTGTCATGTCACACACAGCCCATCCCCCCCTACAGTTAGAACACATGCCTAGGCACACTTAACCCCTACAGCGCCACCTAGTGGTTAACCCCTTCACTTCCAGTGTCATTTTCACAGTAATCGGTGCATTTTTTATAGCACTGGTCGCTGTGAAAATGACAATGGTCCCACAAATGTGTCAAAAGTGTCCGCCATAATGTCAGTCACGATAAAAATCGCTGATCGCCGCCATTACTAGTAAAAAAAAAAAAAAATTATTAATAAAAATGCCATAAAACTATCCCCTAATTTGTAGACGCTATAACTTTTGCGCAAAGCGATCAATAAACGCTTATTGCAATTTTTTTTACCAAAAATATGTAGAAGAATACGTATCGGCCTAAACTGGGGGAATTTTTTTTTATATATATTTTTGGGGGATATTTGTTATAGCAAAAAGTAAAAAAATATAGATTTTTTTTTTGAAAATTGTCGCTCTATTTTTGTTTTATATGGCAAAAAAATTAAAACCGCAGAGGTGATCAAATACCACCAAAAGAAAGCTCTATTTGTGGGGGAAAAAAGACAAATTTTGTTTGGGAGCCACATCGCACGACTGCGCAACTGTCAGTTAAAGCGACGCAGTGCCGAGTTTCAAAAAGTGGGGCTTAAGTGGTTAAAGTAAAAAAAATAAATAAAAATTAGGGTGGACCTCTGCTTTAAGGCTGCATTCACACCTGAGCGTCAGTCGTTCGCGCGTATTCATGCTTATGTGCGCGTTTGCATACAGCGTTGTCCGACGTTTTTGTACTTTGAAGTTTTTTATTTTAGCCAATAGGAAAAACTATCATCTTTTCATCACTTGTTGCTATGTTGGTAGATTTTTTTAATCTTCTGCATGGGCGACCAGTTCTATTGATTAAAGCGACGAAACGCCCGTAGCAAACGCCCGTTGTCGCGCAAGTCGCTTGAATCGAGCGTTTACATTACTTTCTATGGGAAATGGAAACGCCCAAACCGCCCGATACGCGCGACTAAAAAGGGTCCGGAACTTTTTTGGCTACGGCTGCATTCACACCTGAGCGACAGCTGCGTTCGGCGTATTTTGCCGCGAGTGTGAAACTTTCATTTTTTTTTTTTTTTTAAACTCTTCCCATTGCTGTCAATGGGCGAACGCCAATGTCGCCTGAAAAAAAGGGTCCGGGACTTTTTTTCAGGCGACAGGCGTTCGGCGTCTATGAGATGTGAACCATCTCCATAGACAGCAATGGGAATTCTACCCTCTAGCGGCAGAAGCGTCCGGCGTCGGGCGTTTTGTCGCTCAGGTGTGAATGCAGCCGTAGGCGCATCAGCGTTCAGATGTGAACCATCCCCATAGACTTTCATGTATTTTGGTCCCTCTGGCGTTTGTGAGCGTCGCGCTACAGGCGACAAAACGCCTAGGTGTGAATGGGCTCTAAGTGGAAAGAAAAAAAATAGTCCCCTTTAAGGCTCCATTCACATCTAGGCGGACGAAATCGCAGCGTTTTGTCGCCGCAAATCGCAGCGTTTTGTACCGCGATTTGCGGCGACAAAACGCCGGTATTGTCCGCCTAGATGTGAATGGAGCTTTAAAGGACTATTTTCCGCCTAGATGTGCCCCAGATTGACCCCCCTCTATGGAGATGCTTCCCATCTCCTAGCCGAACGCCGAAAGACGCCTGAAAAAAAGGTCCGGGACCTTTTTTCAGGCGGCAGGCGTCAGGCGTGGAGATGTGAACCATCTCCATAGAGGGAAATGTGTTTCCAGCCCTCTAGCGGCAGCGGCGTAGCGCTACAGGCGTAAAAACGCCTAGATGTGAATGCGGGCTAAGTTCAGAGATCTTCTGTGTGCTTGAAATCTAAAACACCATTGTTCTGTGTTCTCAAACGTGACCGTCGCACAAATGACTCAGATGGCTGGCATGGGTCACAAAGGCTGTGCTGTCTATTATAGGATTGTCATTTTGAGGACACCTGATGGCTGCAATTGGAGTTCAGTTCCTCATAGGAATGAAACAGGAAGTCGTGCCTTTTGTTAATAAAGTTTCTTATTCAACAACATAAAGTTTTTACCTCACAAGTCCTGATGCAGACAAGAGGAGGGCTTCAAATGTGGCTCTAGATACACAAATGTCTGTAAGTCTATTTATTATTTCCCAAACTTTAATTTACACTTGGACTGCACTGTTATGTGTTTGATATATGATTGAAATATAATCTGTATAGTAATGTACTTATTTGCAATGTGTCACATGTAGTACAGATTGTGATTCTAAGGCTGTGGTCGTTAGCGGTAAAGCGCCACTCATTTTAGCGCCGCTTTACTGCTGTTTAACCACTTGACTGCTTCAATACCGGGCATTTTCACCCCCTTCCTGCCCAGACCAAATGACAATTGCGCGGCGTTCATACAATTTTTTCCCCACAAATAGAGCTTTCATTTGGTGGTATTTGATCACCTCTGCGTTTTTTTTTGTTTTTTTTTTGCGCTATAAACAAAAGAGCGAACATTTTGAAAAAAAAACGCAATATTTTTTACTTTTTGATTTAACCACTTCAGCCCCACCCAGACCATTTTGCAGCTAAAGGACCATGTCATTTTTTGCGATTCAGCACTGCGTCGCCTTAACTGACAATTGCGTGGTCGTGCGACGTGGCTCCCAAAAAAATTGGTCTTTTTTTTTTTTTTTTTTTTTTTTTTTTCTTAAATAGAACTTTCTTTTTGTGGTATTTGTTCACCTGTGCGTTTTTTTTTTTTTTGCGCTATAAACAAAAATAGAGCGACAATTTTGTTTAGTTTTTTATTTTGTTTAGTTTTTTATTTTGTTTAGTTTTTTATTTTGTTTAGTTTTTTATTTTGTTTGTTTTTTATTTTGTTTGTTTTTTATTTTGTTTGTTTTTTATTTTGTTTGTTTTTTATTTTGTTTGTTTTTTATTTTGTTTGTTTTTTATTTTGTTTGTTTTTTATTTTGTTTGTTTTTTATTTTGTTTGTTTTTTATTTTGTTTGTTTTTTATTTTGTTTGTTTATTTTTTCCTCAGTTTAGGCCGATACGTATTCTTCTACATATTTTTGGTAAAAAAAAAAAATTGCAATAAGCGTTTTTTGATCGGCAAAAGTTTTAGCGGCTACAAAATAGGGGATAGTTTTATTAATAATTTTTTATTTATTTTTTTACTAGTAATAGCAGCATTCAGCGATTTTTTTTTTTTTTTTTTTTATTTATTTTTTTTTAATATATAGTGACTGCAGCATTGTGGCGGACACATCGGACATTTTTGACACTATTTTTGGACCATTGTCATTTTTACAGCGAGCAGTGTTATAAAAATGCACTTATTACTGTGAAAATAACACTGGCAATGAAGGGGTTAACCTGTAGGGGGCGCTGCAGGGGTTGCTGCAGGGGTTAAGTGTTCCCTAGGAAGTGATTCTTACTGTAGGGGGGCGTGGCATGTGACATCACTGATCGTCGTTTCCTATGACAGGGAACAGACGATCGGTGACACTCTCACTAGGAAGCACGGGGAGAGGTTTGTTTACACTTGCCTCTCCCCTTTTCTCTTTTGTTCATAGACGGACACAGCCTTCAATGACCTTAGGGGTTATGCTTCTTCCTACCAGGAGATTTAGGCAGAATTCCTCAGCACTTAGACCGCATTCACATCTAGGCGTTTTTACGCCTGTAGCGCTACGCCGCTGCCGCCAGAGGGCTGGAAATACATGTCCCTCTATGGAGATGGTTCACATCTCCACGCCGAACGCCGGACGCCTGACGCCTATCGCCTGAAAAAAGGTCCCGGACCTTCTTTTTTTCAGGCGTGTTTCGGCTAGGAGATGGGAAGCATCTCCATAGAGGGGGTCATTCTGGGGCACATCTGGGCGGACGATACCGGCGTTTTGTCGCCGCAAATCGCGGTACAAAACGCCGCGATTTCGTCCGCCTAGATGTGAATGGAGCCTTAAGGTGTTAAAAACTTTCCTTCATGCCGCTCCTCCCAGGGGGCGTGGCTCCCCCAGGCATAACCCACACCCTGCTCTAGCAGCCTCAGTTTGTTTTCTGCCTAACCGACAGGAGAGTCAAGGCTCTCTCTGGAGTCCTGGACTCTGGAGTTTTTTTTTTCTTGCGATTTTTCTCGCTTTTTATTATTTTGTTCCTGCATTTTTGAATCCTGCGATTCTTCTATCAACAGCCGACTGGGTGACAGGCTGGGTCCTCGACCCTTGTAGTCCCCCCAGGTTCGGCCTTCGAGCGTGTGCCGGCCCTCAGCTCAGCTTTGGGACGTCCACGACAGGCCCCATTGCTCCAGGGGCGGCCGGGGAACTTCGGTTCTAGGGCACGCATATGACCGGTCTTTTATGGCTTTGTCACAGCGTGTCTGGCCGACAGCCATGCCGTTCGCGGATGTTGGTTCTGTCTGGGATACCTCCAGCCGGGTATTCGCAGGAGAGGTAAGTAGTGGCCCCTTACTCAGGTAAGTGGTCTGGCTGGAATTTTTCCCTTGGGAGGTCGACTGAGAGTTTTTCACTGCTTTCCTCTCTCCCTTATTCCTCTCCCTCCTTCCCCCTTTGGGTGACGGCTGTGCGTTTTTTTTTTTTCTGGGGCTCATGTTCACTGGACCGTGGTATGGCGGGGGCTGTTTGTGTCACTGCAGGGGACTGTGGTGTACTTTTCTGGACATTTTTCTGTGTGCTGTGTGGTGATTTTTGTGTGCTGACAGTTTGGGTACACGGTCTTTTTTTTAAATCTGCGCCACGGCGCCCATTTTGCCGGAGCCGTGATTGTATTGTTCGGCGGCCATTTTCTTGTGGCCAGCTCTAGTTTGGCCTCTTGTGGCCGTTTTGGCGGGGGAAAAAAGACTGCGAATCCTCTGAGGAGACGGACGCAGCGCTGCAGCTTCCTCTCAGCACATACTTGTCCTTCACAGACCGTGCTGTACCGGGAGGATGGTGAGTCCCAGGGGCCCCCATTTTGTTCTAGTGGCCGGGAGGTGACCTGTGGGGGACTTTTTTCCTGCCCTTGGCAGTGGGGGTGACACGGCAGCTGCACTATGGAGCCTGAATCAGGCCCATCATTCCTAACGATACTGGAGTTAACCCTTAGCGCCCCTTCCACATCTGTTGAGGCGGTGTCGGCTGTCCTGGAGTCCTTTCTCACCAGGTTTGAAGCAGCCAGTGCTCGGTTGGGGGGGTAAAAAGCGCCCCCCCCCCCCTGAACCTGCTTCTGGGGATGTCTCTGACACAGAATCAGATCATGTTATGGCTGCTTCTGGTTCTGTAATGTCAGAAGATGCGGGCTTAACCCACATGGACAGCGAGGATGACTCTGCTGCGGAGTCAGCTGACAAGGAATTTGTTGGAGCTCTTATTACGGCGGTGCGTGAGACTCTAAAATTGGAGGATGTGGCGGAGACACCGGCGGTGTCAGTCCCTTTTGGATTCTGCAAACCACCGCGTACCGCTAAAGTATTCCCCTGTGTTCCTTATTTGGACAATATGTTGTATAAGGAATGGGATACACCGCAAAAAGTTTTTACTGTTCCTAAAAGCTTTGCTACCCGTTACCCCCTTGAGGAGGACTTCTTAAAAAAAGTGGGTCTCTCCTCCGTCAGTGGACCCTCCTGTGTCCAGACTGAGCAAGGCTACTACGTTGCCTGTGGAGGGGGCTCCTGCATTCAAGGACCCCGCTGATAGGAGAGTGGAGGCCGTGGCCCGCTCCCTATTCTCGGTAGTGGGTTCGGCGGTGAGGCCGGCTCTGGCCGGAGCCCTGGTGGCGCAGACACTGACTGAAAGGGCGAAGCTCCTGCTGCAGGAGCTGGAGGTCCAAGGTGCTTCCGAATTCTCTAGGGACCTGGCTGAACAGTTGGTTCAGGGTCAAAAATTTATCTGCGAGGCGGCCATGGATTCGATACCTTTGCTTTCCAGGGCTTCCGTCTAAGCAGTTTTTCTGCGCCGCCTTGTGTGGCTGAAATGCTGGTCGGCTGACCAGTCCTCCAAAAAAGGCCTTGGTGGATTTGCCCTTTAAGGGCGAACGGCTTTTTGGGGCGTCCCTGGATGACATCACAAAGGATGCCACGGGGGATAATAGCACGTTGCTCCCGCAGTCTGGGAAGGGTAAGGAACCTCGCCGCAAGCAAGGTCCTACTTTTACTACCCCTAAGCGTTTTTTCGCGAAAGCGCCCCTGGTTCAACAAACCCAACAAGCCTGCGGACAAACCTGCTTCCGCATGAAGGTCTGCCCCCGCCCGGGTCTCGGGTGGGGGGACGGCTTCACGAATTCGCGGATCGGTGGAAATCTCTTCTATCCGACCGTTGGGTTTGCGAGGTGGTTGCCTCGGGGTACAAGATAAGTTTCTTTCTTGTCCCCCAAACAGATTTTTTCCCTCCAACCTCCTCCGGATCGTCGGCTAGCCCTGTCCGGGGCTGTCCAGGATCTTCTGGACAGGGGGGTGGTTGTGCCGGTTCCCTCGCAGGAATGGTTTCAGGGGTTCTACTCCAATCTGTTCGTGGTCCCCAAGAAGGGAGGGGTTCGCCCTATCCTGGACCTAAAGGCCCTCAACTCCTTTGTCAAAGTGCAAAGATTCAGGATGGAGTCGGTCCGATCGATCATAGCGGCCCTCCACCAGGGGGACTTCATGGCATCCTTGGACATCATGGACGCATACCTGCATGTTCCCATTTGCTCGAGACAACAGAGGTATCTGCGCTTTGCGATCGGAGAGGACCACTTTCAGTTTGTGGCCCTCCCGTTCGGTCTGGCTTCGGGAACCACGGGTTTTCACCAAGGTGCTCGCCCCAATCCTGGCCTTGCTGAGGCAGCGAGGGATCGCTATCGTGGGATACCTGGACGACCTTCTCCTGAGAGCTTCTTCAGGCTCAGAGTTAGAGGAGGACGTGTCCATCACGTGTCGGACTCTCCAAGAGTTTGGCTGGATTGTGAATCTCAGAAAGTCAGTGTTGGTTCCGTCCCAGAGACTAGAACACCTGGGTCTGGTTTTGGATTCGGGGGAGGCAAGAGTGTTCCTCCCATCGGAAAAACTGGAGACCCTGCAATCTGCAGTGAGACAGTTGTCGACCCAGAAGTGGTCATCTCTTCGCTTCTGCATGAGGGTTCTGGGTCTGATGGTAGCCTCCTTCGAGGCGGTTCCGTATGCCCAATTCCACACCAGGGTACTTCAGAAAGAGATTCTGTCACATTGGAACAGGGTCCCATCTTCTCTGGATCGCCAGATTCGGTTGAGCCATCTGGCCAAGTCTTCCCTGGCGTGGTGGCTGACGTCTCTGGTGCTTCGTTCCGGGAAGTATTTTCTTCCGTGCCGATGGACAGTGGTCACGACGGATGCCAGCCTCTTCGGCTGGGGGGGCGTCTGGGGCACCGGACTCGGGAGGAGTCCTGCCTGCCGATCAATATTCTGGAGCTCCGAGCAATCAAGCTGTGCCTTGCCAGGTGGTCCCTGGAGCTGCAGGGCCGTCCTGTCAGGATCCAGTCCGACAACGCCACGGCCGTGGCGTACGTCAATCATCAGGGCGGCACAAGGAGCTCAGCTGCAGCGACGGAGGTCACTCACATACTTCGGTGGGCCGAAAGGTCCGTTCCGGCTCTGTCGGCCGTATACATTCCGGGGGTTCAGAATTGGCAAGCCGACTTCCTAAGTCGCACGACTCTGGATCAAGGGGAGTGGTCTCTCCACCCGGAGGTGTTTCAGAGCCTGTGCCAAAAATGGGGCACTCCAGATGTGGACCTTCTGGCGTCCCATCTCAATCGGAAGGTGCCACGGTTCGTGGCCAGGTTAAAAGACCTGTGGGCGGACGCGTCAGACGCGTTGGTGGCTCCCTGGGGTCGCTATCACCTGATTTACGCCGTCCCTCCTCTAAGGCTCCTCCCTCGCCTGCTGCGCAGGGTGGAAGCCGAAGGGATTCCAACGATCCTGATCGCCCCAGACTGGCCACGTCGCTCTTGGTACGTGGACCTGGTACGTCTGGTGGCAGACGCCCCCCTGGCGTTGGCCCCTGAGGGAAGATCTCCTGTCTCAGGGTCCGCTCTTCCATCCTGCTTTACGGTCAGTGGCTTTAACGGCGTGGCCTAAGGCCTAATTTTACTGCCCCTGTGTAACAGGGACGTCTAATAACAATTTTTGATGCAATACTTTGCCCGTGGCTCCTTGTTGCGCTCCAATTACAGTTATTGGGAGGGGTTGCAGTGTTGTGCCTAAGGACACATTTTTGTGCCCCTGTGTAACAGGGGCGCCTAATAACAATTTTTGATGCAATACTTTGCACGTGGCTCTTTGTTGCGCTACAGTTACAGTATGTTTGAGGGTGCCCTTTTTTCTACAATTTTGCTTTCACAAAAAAATAATGGCCCCCCCCACCACCCCTAAAATAATCGAGATATTGTTGCCACACAGCACGTGCGCAAGCAGTATTAAATTACTTTGTTCTTATAATAATTTCATGTTGTGCAGGGACATTTCTAAACATGTGCCACTACTATAGACACACAGCAGGTGTGATATTTAAAGGAATTTTTTTTTTTTTTTTTTTTTTTTTTTCACTTTAAGCATCATTAAAATAATGCTCCGGTAAAAACGTCCCTTTTTGAAACTTTGTTTTTCCATTGATACATGTTTCCTGGGGCAAGACCCGGGTTCTGAAAGACGTTTTCCAACATTTAATTGAATATTGGTCTTTAAAATTAGCGTTTTTGAATTCGAACGTTCGAGTCCCATAGACTTCCATGGGGTTCTAAATGTTCGCGCGAACCCGCGGTCTGTTCGAACGTTCTGGTGCGGACCGAACCCGGGTATGTTCGACTCATCCCTACTCCTAACCTATAGTGCTCTCAAACTTCACAGAGTGCCCCACAACCTCCCAGATTCCCCCCAATCTTCCATAGTGGACTCCAGTGTCCCTCACACCCCGTAGTGCCCCCAGTCTTCCACAGTGCCCCTCAACATCCCACAGTGCTCTTCAACCTCCCACAGTGCTGTCCACCTACCGACCCTCCAGCCAAATTCAGTTCCCCTAACCTCCGACAGTGCCTCCCAGCATCTATAGTGCCCCCAACCTTCCATAATGAACCCCAGTGCCCCTCGGCCTCCACAGTGCCTCTTAACCTCCCACAGTGCTCTCAAACTTCCCAGAGTGCCCCACAACTTCCCACAGTACTCTCCAACCTGCCGCAGTGCCCCCATTCTCCCACATTGTCACTTAACCTCTCACAGTTCTCTCCACCCTCCCATCTACAGTACCTGGCCTCCAGCCAACTTCCATTCGCCTAGCTTCTCACAGTGCCTGCCAGCTCCCATAGTACCCCCCCCCCATCCTCCATAGTGCACCCCAGTACACCTCAGTTCCCCAAAGTGCTCTACAACCTCCCACAGTAAACCCCCAACCTCCCACAGTGTCCACCAACCTCCCTCAGTGCTCTTCCACCTCCCACAAATGCCTCCAACCTCCCACACTGCTCTTCCACCTCCCACAAATGCCACCAACCTCCCACAGTGCTTTCCAGCCTCTCATAGAGCTTTCCATCTTCCCACCTACTGGGCCTCCAGCCAACTTCAGTTCCTCTATTCTCCCCAATTGGGAAATCAGGAAACACAAGCCTTTGAATTTTCCAATGCTCAGATTCAGGGCCATAGACTAGAGAAAAAGTAAAAAATAAATTGCTGCAGCTAAGTATGTGGGTTTCATCTGTACATATTAGACCCGAGAGCCCCTTTAATAAAGCATGCACACGATCTACGTTCTGCACCGCTGTTTGGCTAAAAAAAGAAGCGGAGAAGTAATATAGAAAGCTGTAATTCAGAGCGCAATTAATCATTTCAGGAGAGGCCTTTTTAATTTCCGCACTCTGCAAAGTAGAGTTAAAGGATTTAAGAGACAATTTTTTCTCCAATAAACAGCCCCGGCTGTTAATGGATTATTATTCAGATCTGTCTCTGGCGGGAAGAACGAGAGCAGAAAGGGAGGAAAAAATAAAGTCGACTAATCTTCAAACAAAAAATCATCGACAAAACAATTGAAAAGAATTTACATCCCGTGAAAATTCTCCTCCATAGGTAAATCTCAAGTGGCCAGTGAATTACAAAATAAATCCTCTCATTTGAGCAGTAAGATAAAGAGTTTGCAAACTTAATTTTTGCCTGTGAGCGAAAAACGTAAATAGCACAACTTAAAGCTGCCTATGGAATATGAGGTGGGGGGACTCCCACCTTCCGGGTCTCCAGGCAATTTCGGTTCTCCGGACCTCCCATAGTGCCCCCTCCTAACTTTCCATAGTGGACCCCAGTGCCCCTATTTTCCACAGTGCCCCCCTCAACCTCCCACAGTGTTCCCAGAGTGCCCCCTCCTAACCTTCCATAGTGGACTCCAGTGCCCCACAGACTCCATAGTGCTCTCCAATCTAACACAGTGCCCCTCAACCACCCAGAGTGCTCTCCAACCTCCCACAGTGCTCTCCATCCTCCCACCTACCAGACCTCCAGCCAAATTCAGTTCCCCTAATCTCCCACAGTGCCTCCCAGCATCTTTAGTGCCCCCCCAACCTTCCATAATGGACCCCAGTACCCCTTGGCCCCCACAGTGCCTCCTAACCTTCTATAGTGCTCTCAAACTTCCTAGAGTGCCCCCAATCTTCCATAGTGGGCTCCAGTGCCCCTCAGACCCCATAGCACCCCAATCTCCCACAGTGCCCCTCAACATCCCACAGTGCTCTCCAACCTCCCAGAGTGCTCTCCACCTACCAGCCCTCCATCCAAATTTAGTTCCCCTAACCTCCCACAGTGCCTCCCAGCCTCTATAGTGCTGCCAACCTTCCATAATGAACCCCAGTGCCCCCCACAGTGCCTCTTAACCTCCCACAGTGCTCTAAAACTTCCCAGAGTGCCCCACAACCTCCCACAGTGCTCTCCGATCTGCCACAGTGCCCCCCATCTTCCCACATTGTCACTTAACCTCTCACAGTTTTTTCCACCCTCCCACCTACCTGGCTTTCAGCCAACTTCCAATTGCCTAGCTTCTCACAGTGCCTGCCAGCTCCCATAGTACCCCCCAGCCCTCCAAGGTGGACTCCAGTACTCCTCAGTTCCCACAGTGCTCTCCAACCTTCCACAGTAAACCCAAACTCCCACAGTGCCCACCAACCTCCCTCAGTGCTCTCCCACATCCCACACATGCCCCCAACCTCCCACAGTGCTCTCCAGCTTCTCATAGTGCTTTCCATCTTCCCACCTACCGGGCCAAGCCAACTTCAGTTCATCTACCCTCCCAAATTTCCTCCCAGCTCTCATAGTACACTCTAGCCTTCCATAGTGAATCCCAGTGCTCTCCAACCTCCCACAGTGTCCCCCCAACCTCCTGTAGTGCTTCCCAACCTTCCACAGTGCCCTCTAACTTCCCACAGTGCTCCCCAACTTCCCAAATCCACACCCAACCCCCAGCCTGCTGAGAAACCTCCAGCCCCTATAGTGTTCCCGACCTCCATCACTATCCTAAACTTCCTCCTAACCTCCTGCAGTCTCTCCGAGCTCCTGCAGCATCCTCCGGTCACCCACAATTCTCCTGCTGACCTAACCTCTTGGAGAGACTCTAAGCCCTCTCCAGTAACTCTATGCCCTTGTCTCCTCCAGAAACCTCATCCTCTACAGGGCCACCAAATCCCCTTTCCCCTACAGTGACACCCAGCCCCATCCAGAGCCTTCCAGCATTTCAATGCATATTTTGCATTACCATACTTATATTGTGTGAATAGATACAGTACTTTTATTTTTACTTTAGGACAGATTAGGTACCCTGCCCTAATGACCCCCCTGTCTAACATCCTGCTGAACCCTGTACTTACTGACCCCTGTCCTCCATCCTGCTTACCCGTATACACTGTCCTACTTACCCCCTGTCTTCCGTCCTGCTTAACTCAGTACCCTGCCTTACTGACCTCGTCTTCCGTCCTGCGGACCCCTGTACCCATGGGCGTCCTCTGAAATTTTTTCAGGGGGGGGGGGGGCGCTTCGGCAGCGGTGATACACAGTCGCATTCAACCCTTTCTTCAAACTCTAGCGGAGGTTAAAAGCGCCCCGCTAGTGGCCAAATAGCGCAGCTAAAACGATGGTAAAGCGACACTTTTTAGTGGCGCTTTACCGATAACGCGGCAAGCTGGCAGTGTGAAATAGCTCTTTAGATAATTCAGCTTCACTCCATGCACATATAAATATAGCTTTCAGAACAGATGGACCCCCCTTCAGCACAGATGGACCCCCCTTCAGCACAGACCCCCCCCCATTCAGCACAGATGGACCCCCCCATTCTGCACAGACCCTCCCCATTCCGCACAGACCCCTTCATTCAGCACAGAACCCCCTTCAGCACAGATGCACCCCCTTTAAGCACAGATGGATCCCCCATTCAGCAAAAAAAAAAACCTTCAGCACTGATGAACCCCCCCTCCCCCCATCCCATTCAGTACCTCAGATCAGCCATCAGTGCGGCACAGTCGCAGCAGGTGGGGGAGGCGGCTTCACTCTGCTCGCTGTGCCTGTGTGAATCCAGCCCTTCTCGATTTTTCCAGGGGGGGGGGGTCAATTGCCCTCCTTGCCCTATGGAGCGGACGACCATGCCTGTACTCTGCCCTATTAACCCCATGTCTTCCGTCCTACACCACCAAAGTCCTTGACCAGTTAAACAAGAAATTTTATCAGCCTTCAGCTAGTCTCAAATCAGTCTGACACCCACTGAAAGCTACAGCCGGAGCTCACTTTAAGACCTGTGTTCAGCCCTTCCCTACTGAAGCTGAAGGGTGTTTTAAGGGCTTTGAGACTCTACAAATTCTGTAAATTCATCACCAATGCCCGCAGAACACGATGCTCTTTATAGCAAAGTTTTCGACCTGAGACCTTGGGGACGAGGCCCGGAGTCTTCTATAGCTTAACATGTCAGTAAAGCCAGAACAACAAGCTACAAAGCAAGGGTAAAGTAATGTCAAATGTATAAAAAATTTCTCTCCTCGCTCAGAAGAAACAAAATAACTTATTTTTTCTGTATCAGGTTTAGCGGTACTTTAACAAATTCAAAGTAAAAAAAAAAAATAAAAAAAAAAAGCCTCTCGTATTCGGGAGACACAATGAGAAATTGTAGCCGTACGCAAACAGACATTTGTTACCAAGTCGTTGAAGTGCTGCAATTTTTTATCATAACAAAAAGGGGACAATATACTGTCAGGTGCACTGCGGTATAAAGATAATACGAGTGGGCTGCATTTGTCTTAATTTTCCTTGTTGAGCTATGGATTACGTCTGACATTTTCTCATAAATTTTCCATCTGCGAGGCTTGTCACCGATATCGCCGCTTTGCAAGGATTCGCTTTGGATCTTCTTAATTCTAAATTGTTACCCATCAAATTTGTGTTTTATTTTTTTCTTATTTCGAGAGATGAATTTGCTAATTGTCGTTCCCTTTCGTAACTGAATGGGGGTATAAAACAGAATTAATTTCCTTTCTGCGTAATTGAAAAGGAATGGGTAGAACAGAATGAATGACTTGTCTTAGGAAGACAAAATAATTGTCTCTTATAAAGGCGATCTAATACATTATATCAATACAACACGCATTCATTTACAGCCTCACATAAATCTGTAAAATAATGGACTGCCTCCTCTGGGCTGAAATAAGGAGGTAAAAAATGAGGCAATAAGGTTCAATAAAAGCAATATGAAATATATAGATTAAAAATATAAGATAGATAGAGAGATAGATGGAGAGATAGGGCCAGATTCACATAGAGATACGACGGTGTATCTCCTGATACACCGTCGTATCTCTGAGTTAGGCCGGTCGTATCTATGCGACTGATTCATAGAATCAGTTACGCATAGATATGCTTAAGATCCGACAGGTGTAACTGTGTTACACCGTCGGCTCTTAACTGCAATTTAAAAATGGCCGCTGGGGGCGTTCTCGCTGATTAACGCCGAGAATATGTAAATCAGCGAGATACGCCAATTCACGAACGTACGTGGGCCCGACGCAGTGTTGTTACGACGTTTACGTAAGCGTTTTCCCGCCGTATACTTACCCCTGCTTCTATGAGGCGCAGCCAATGTTAAGTATGGCCGTCGTTCCCGCGTCAAATTTTTTTTCGTAGTTTGCGTACGTCGATTCACAAAACCGCTCGTCGCAAGTTGCGCTCACGCCGAAACCACTCACGTCCTAGCGACGTCATTGGGAGCAATGCACGCCGGGAAAATTTGGGGACGGGGCATGCGCATTTAAATCGGCACGGGGACGCACCTGATTTAAATGGTACACTCCCCCTAGCCGCGGAATTTGAATTCCGCCGAGGGATTTACGATCCGCCGCCGCAAGTTTGGAGGTAAGTGTTTTGTGAATTACCCACTTGCCTCTCAAACTTGCGGCAGCCGATCTTAAATCACATAGGTTACGCGGATCTAAAGATCCGCTGATCTATGTGAATCTAGCCCATAGAGATATAGATAGATAGATAGGGCCGGATTCAATAAGAATTTACGCCGGCGTATCTATAGATACGCCGCGTAAATTCAAAGCTGCGCCGGCGTATCTTCTTTCTGTATTCAGAAAGCAAGATACGCAGAAATTAGGCTAAGATCCGACTGGCGTAAATCTCTTACGCCGTCGTATCTTAGGGTGCATATTTACGCTGGCAGCTAGGTGGCGCTTCTGTAATTTTCGGCGTAGAATATGCAAATGACCTAGATACGCCAATTCACAAACGTACGTGCGCCCGGCGGAATTTTTTTTTACATCGTTTGCGTAAGGCTTTTCCGGCGTAACGTTGCTCCTGCTTCTATGAGGCTTACGCAATGTTAAGTATGGCCGTCGTTTCTCGCGTCGAATTTTGAATTTGTTATGTCGTTTGCGTAAGTCGTTTGCGAATAGGGCTGGACGTAATTTACGTTCATGTCGAAACCAATACGTCCTTGCGGCGTACTTTGGAGCAATGCACACTGGGATATGTACACGGACGGCGCATGCCGTCAATCACGTCGGGTCACCACCCATTTACATAAAACACACCCCCTCATCATCATTTGAATTAGGCGCGCTTACGCCGGCCCCACTTACGATACGCCGCCGTAACTTAGGAGGCAAATGCTTTGTGAATACAGCACTTGCCTCTCTGATTTACGGAGGCGTATCGTAAATATGATACGCTGCGCCGCCGTAACAATGCGCCCGGCTACCTGGATCCAGCCCATAGATTCTTGCCGATTGCAAGGATCTGTTGACAGGTGCAATCTCTTTCACTCAAGGGAGATTCCATTTCTGTAATGGCCTGCAGCAATCCACCCTTTCCTTCTACCTCCTCCTGAGATGACCCGGGCTGCTGGGGAGGGAGGGGGGCAGATACTGACTCAAGTGTGACAGATCCTGAGACAGGGTTAGTACAGGGGCTGCCATGTTAAGCCGCTTTCTTACCCCCCATCCATACTGTCGTTGTTGCTCTGGCATCCACCCTCTGGCTAGTACGGGCACAGGCACTCTCCTTCATCTGTTTGAATCTCTCCTCATTGTCTTCCTACGACCAAAGTAACTTGCCTACGCCGTCGTATCGTGGGCGCATATTTACGCCGGGCGCATTTGCCGCTCCTATTGATTTTCTATGCACATATGCAAATGAGGGAGATACGCCGATTCACAAATGTACTTGCGCCCGGCGCATAATATACACGGTTTGCGTAAGTCGTACATCCGGCGTAAAGTTATTCCCCATATAGGAGGCACAACTCATGCAAAGGTATGGACCAGGGAACACAGCAGTCGGATTTTACGTTGTTTACGTAGTACGTGAATATGACTAGGCGTAGGTTACGTTCACGTCGTAGGCAGTGATTTGACATATCTTAGGCAGTTTTTTTTCGACGTGATTCTGAGCATGCGCACTGGGATGCGGCCACGGGACGGCGCATGGGCCGTTCATTTTAAGTACTTCTATGGCGCTTGGCCCATCATTTGCATGGGGTCACGCCTCATTAGCATGGCTCACGCCCACTTCCACCTACGCTGGCTTACGCCGAGGAAGCCCAGCGTAGATTTGACAGCGAGTGGGAGCGAGTGCTTTGTGAATACTGTGCTTGCCTCTCTACGCTGCATCGGTGTAGCGTATATTCGATACGCTACGCCGGCATAAATATGCGCCGTTGTATATGAATCAGGGGCCTTACTGTGCAGAGGTTTCTTTTTCCTGAAAACTGCTTTCAGGACAACAAGCTTCTGTTCCTCCTTGGTAATATGGCAAAGTCTATTCACCACCCTACCCTGGGATGCTGGTAAGGGCTTCCCTTGCATAGGGACAAGCCCAGGATCAATTGCAGTTTGAGAACATGGTGTAGGCCTCAGTGCCTCTGGAGAGCCTCCACCTACGTCTTCCACAGCACGGTCCATGCTGGCTGTGGGAAAAGCCTGCAGGACAGGCCCAGGCTTGATGTTTCTCCCAGCTGAGATCACAGCAGAGTGAGCCAGCAGCACCCTTCAGAACAGCACACCACCTGGTGGAGAGACTGATGTGACTGGCTCAGTGTTCTCTGTACCCCACGGCAGTATATGTCAGAGCCATGGGCGTCCGCTCCATAGGGCAAGGGGGGGCAATTGACCCCCCTGGAAAATCGAGAAGCTGTCTGAGTGGTCCCGGGCCGGATGTCACACAGACACAGCGAGCAGAGTGAAACCGCCTTCCCCTCCAGTGTTTATGTGTACACAGGGGGAGGGAACCTGCTGTGACCCAGCCGTGCTGATGGCTGATCTGAGGTACTGAATGGGGGGAGGGGAGGGGAGGTCCGTCTGTGCTGAAGGGGGGGTTTGTGCTGAATGGGGGTCCATCTGTGCTGAAGGGGGGGTCTGTGCTGAAGGAGGGGTCTGTGCGGAATGGGGGGTCTGTGCTGAATGGGGGGGCCTGTGCTGAAGGGGGGGCCTGTGCTGAAGGGGGGGTCTGTGCTGAAGGGGGGGTCTGTACATTCTCTAGGCTATATTTATATGGGCATGGAGTGAATCTGAATTATCTCAAGAGCTATTTCACACTGCCAACTGGCTGCATTATCGGTAAAGTGCCGCTTTACCATCGTTTTAGCTGCGCTATTCGGCCGCTAGCGGGGCGCTTTTAACCCCTGCTAGCTTTGAAGAAAGGGTTAAATGTGTATCGCTGCGGCGGAAGCGCCCCCCCCCCCCCCCTGAAAAAATTTCAGCGGACGCCCATGGTCAGAGCTATATAAATGTATAATAATAGTGTGTGACTGTGGGGGGGACATTTAGAGTGTAAGCTCCTCTGGTACAGAGACTGATGTGACTGGCTTAGTGCTCTCTGTACAACACTGTGGTATATGTCAGAGCTATATAAATGTATAATAGTTGTAATAATAATTATAATACAAATATTATCAGGATTGTATAGCTGTACACATATAAAACATTCCTAACACAGAATAATAAGTCAACGTCCTCTGAGCGATCGCCCCGTCTTCAGGCAACTCTACACAATCTTCCAACGAGGCAAATAAAGGCATTTGCATAATAAGACTGATCACGTCCCCGCATGTCATGTTGTATTAGAGACAGCCGTGTCAGCAGATATGTCATGTTAACGTTCGCCGGATCAGTTTGGCATGAAGCGATACACACTCCATCATGCGGGGGGTCGGGAGCGTCACGCTTGATTATAATTTGAATACGGAATAAGCAGTCACATTTCTGCCACTTTCCTCCCCCTCGTGTCCTATGGCAGAGGAAGTGAAGACGTGAAAAAACTGACATGATGTGATCGTGTACAGGGGAAAAATATAAGTTCGGTTGGGCATTTTAGCTTTTCATGATACAACTTAGGCCGGGTTTGCGCCGCTCTGGCAAAGAAGTCGCATGACTTCCGATCCGACTTTGCCCTGCCACTTCAGGTCCAAATTCTATGCCACTTCAATGAACAGGATCCGACTTTGAGATGATTGCGACTTGTCTTCTGACTAATCAAAACCATTCCTTTGCATTTGGTATGGAGGAGACCTCATGTCAAATTTATAAAAAAAGAAAAAAAAAGGCGTGAGGTCCCCCCCATATCCATGGTATGAATCTTGAGAGGGAACCCAGCGCCCCAAAAAAAAAAAAAAACGGCGTGGGACCCCCCCCCCCAGATCCATATCAGGCTATTTGAGTCTGGTATGGATCTTGAGAGGGAACCCCAAGCCCAAAAAAATGGCATGGGGTCCCCCCAAGACCATACCAGACCCTTACCCAAGCAAGCAGCCTGGCAGGCCAGGAAAGGGGGTGGGGACAAGTGAGTGCTCCCCCTCCTGAACCATACCAGGCCACATGCCCTCAACATAGGGGGTGGTCCCCATGTTGAAGGGGACCAGGGCCTCTTCCCCACAACCTTGGGCTGTGGTTGTGGGAGTCTGCCGGCAGGGGGCTTATTAAAAGCCCCCCTTTAACATGGGGCCCCCAGATCTCCCCTATGTGAATGTGTATGGGATACATTGTACCATACCTCCCAACATTTAAAAAGTCCACTGCGGGACAGTTGTTGAGCAGGGGGGAGGGAATCAAAGTTGTTGAGTGGGGGGGTAGAAGTTGTTGAGCAGGGGGGAATCAAAGTTGTTGAGCGGGTGGGTCAAAGTTGTTGAGCGGGGGATTGCCTCTCACCTGTGCACACATAATGTCTCCTCCCTCAGCAGTCATCGACGTGGCACTGCGGTTCCTCTGCCCATTCAGCTCTGCCCACCTCTCCTCCGACAGGACTGCCCATTCAGCTCCGCCCACCTCCTCCAACAGGACTGCCCAATCAGCTCCGCTCGCCTCCTCCTACACTAGTACTGCCCATTCAGCTGTGCTCGCTTGTTGAGCGGGGGGGGGGGGGGGGTTCTTGCAGTTGTTGAGCTTGGATCCTCAGTGCGGGAAATTTTAACCCTTTCGCGGGACTGCGGGAATATGCAGTCAGTGCGGGAAAATCCTGCAGAATCCGTGCTTGTTGGGAGGTATGATTGTACCCCTACTTATTCACCCAAAAAAAGAAGCATAGTGTTACAAAATACAAAGAGCCAGTTTTTGTCAAGTCATTTATTTCTCTGGTGATTTCTTCATCCTCCAGTGACGTCGTCTTTCTCCGGTCTTCTCCCTTCATTGTCTTCTCCCTCCGGTGATGTCTTCTCCCTCCGCTGATGTCTTCTCCCTCCGCTGATGTCTTCTTCCTCTGGTCTTCTCCCTCCAATGATGTCTTCTCCCTTTGCCAATGTCTTCTTCTTCTTCTTCTTCCTCCGCTGCTGCCAACCAGCTTTAAATATTTTTAAAAAACCTATCCTTCTCCGACACTGGCTTCAGCTACTGTGTCTTCCAGTTCTTCTTTAGCTATGGGGCGTGGTAATACGATGACATCACCCGGAGACCCCCGGCTCCTTGTGACATCACCACTCCATCATGCCCCTGGCGATGACAGAGGAAGAAGAAGAAGAAAAAGAAGAAGACATCGGCAAAGGGAGAAGACCTCACCGAAGGGAGAAGACCAGAGGAAGAAGACATCAACGAGGGAGAAGACATCACTGGAAAAAGAAGACATCAACGAGGGAGAAGACATCACTGGAGGAAGAAGACATCAACGAGGGAGAAGACCAGAGAAAGAAGACATCAACAAGGGAGAAGAGCAGAGGGAGAAGACATCAACAAGGGAGAAGACCAGAGGAATAAGACATCAACGAGGGAGAAGACATCACTGGAGGAAGAAGACATCAACGAGGGAGAAGACATCACTGGAGGAAGAAGACATCAACGAGGGAGAAGACATCACTGGAGGAAGAAGACATCAATGAGGGAGAAGACATCACTGGAGGAAGAAGACATCAACGAGGGAGAAGACATCCCCGGAGTGAGAAGACCGAAGGAAAACGATATCACGGGAGGAAGAAGACACGTTGAAGCTACGACAGGGACATTCTAACTTTTTATTAAAGGACTTGTCAAAAACTGACTTAGTATTTTTGTAACAATACACTTCTTTTCTTGGGGTGAATGGGTTTTAGATTTTCGAATTTGCAAAAATTTAATTGAATGACCTGAAAAATAAAAACGAATGAAACCAAAACTAACAAATGTTTTTTTTTTGGCAGTGCACGTGTCTAACACTGATTCGCCTCACAGCCAATTTAGGAAGCGGGTCCTGAGACCCATTTCCTGATTGGCCAAAAGGAGAAGCAATCCTATTGGCCTAGGAGGAAGAGGGAGGAGGAGGTAAGGAGATGTCACGCAGGGGAAGCCGTGAAGCCGAGGAAGGAGGACTCGGTGTGAAGCCGCCGCCTGGAGGAAGCTCACACAGGGCTGTCCTAATAGCATCATGGGCCCCTGGACAAAGTAATGCTCTGGGGCCCCTACAATGATGACCGTGCAGGTAAACGGACATTAAGTAGGCAGGAGGCAGACTGCCTTCCCTTTGCATCTATCACTCTCAGTGCCATCATGGGGCCCCCAATTTTGGGCTCAAGGACCAGCTGCTTTGGGGAAAGTGCAGGGGCCCCCATGCAGCTAGGGCCCCCAGGCAGTGCCCAGGTTTGCCCTCTCATTAGGACAGCCCTGAGCTCACACCATAGATGGGGTTAGTGACTGACCGACTGGGGGGGTTGGGGACACCCGACTGACCCGAGGGGTGCAGGAGACCGACCGGGGGGGCCCTCGGACGGATTCCTGATACCCCCCAAAAATATACCACCAGCCGCCACTGATAACTACTCTCATTGGGGCACCCAAAGGTGTCCTAGGCCACTATAGTGTTCGGGTTTGGCTTGAGGAAAAGGTGGTAACCCTAGGTGAGCTGCAGTTGCACACTGTACAAGAGCTCTGAGAGCTGATTGGAGGGAATGGTAAACCACTGTGTTGCAACTGTTTTAGAAAAGCGATGCACCACAAATCGTTTTTCAGAGGCTTTGAACGGCTGCCGCATTTTTAATGAATATTCTACTTACTTGTCCAAGTATTTTTGTCTTGGTGACAGATTCTGCTCTGTCCAGCCCTTCACTTCGTTCCACCAATACCCGAATAACGCTCGGCGTTTCCCCGCAATCCTTCCTCGCGCTCCTCGCTCATTACAATTCCGGAGGAGCGTTAACCTCTATTTTTATCTTCTGGCAATATGTGTGATTAACGGCATGGACTCTTATGGCTGCTATTAAAGCAGACTGTACTAGATTAACATCAAATTAAGGATATTATCATTTAATTTTAAAATAATGGCCACGACACACAGTTACTTTGTCGTTTATAAATGGGAATCTCTCGCCGGAACTCGGAGAAGGACAATAACCCAACTTGGTGAATGATGAGCTTAATGACCCTCTCATAAAGTACTAACAACATCTAATTTATAAACAAAATAATAAAACACGGGACAACGCGGCACGGCGCCAACAGATTAAAGAAGGCGTTCAATACTAATAATACAAGGCCTTCCCATCTCTGGGAACATCAGCATAGTAACCTCAACGGTAAAACGAATTACATATATGCTATATTGCCAAAAGTATTGGGACGCCGGCCTTTACACGCACATGAAATTTAATGGCATCCCAGTCTTAGTCCGTAGGGCTCAATATTGAGTTGGCCCTGCCCTTTGCAGCTATAACAGCCTCACCCCTTTATCGGAAGGCCGTCCACAAGGTTTAGGAGGGTGTCTATGGGAATGTTTGACCATTCTTCCAGAAGCACGTTTGTGAGGTCAGGCACTGATGATGCATGAGGTGGAGGAACTTGACTGGCCTGCACAGACTCTTGACCTCAACTCCATAGAACACCTTTGGGATCAATTAGAGTGGACACTTCGAGCCAGGCCTTCTCGTTCAACATCAGTGCCTGACCTCACAAATGCTCTTCTGGAAGAATGGTCAAACATTCCCATAGACACCCTCCTAAACCTTGTGGACAGCCTTCCCAGAAGAGTTGAAGCTGTTATAGCTACAAAAGGTCGGCCAACTCAATATTGAACCCTACAGACTAAGACTGGGGTGCCATTTAAGTTCATGTGCGTGTAAAGGCCGGTGTCCCAATACTTTTGGCAATATAGTGTTCATAGTATTCGTTCTTAAACATAAGCCTGATTTGCAATAATCCCCTGTGAAGAGTATCATTTTATCCACAGTGTCACTGTCTAGGTACAATCGGTGTCGTTGTGTTTGTTTGTGTCTTTCATCTCTTTGTCTTTATTACGTGACGGACAGTTGGCGGGTTGATTCTTGTCATCTGAAAACATTAATTGTTCTGTTTTCTTGTCGTAATTCGGGCCGTACATCTTCCCTGACACAATCTAAGCCTTTTCTATCCATCATAATGCGAAGCCAAAGACGCGGTGACGGGTCATGTGCTGAAAATAAGAGAGATAATGGAACTGAGACCTCGGAGGTCTTCCCCGGGAGTCCGGGACCGCGGTGGGCAGGATTACAGAGGGAAGTGCCTAGATGTTGGAGGGACTAAGACAAAAATAAAATCTCCTAAACGTGTGTTTGAAAAGAGGAATGAATGACTTTGTCATATGTAAAGAGAAAAGGGGGAGAAAGAAATAGAGAGGTGAGAAGGAGAGAGAGATGGGGGGGGTAGAAATGTAACAAAAGCATTTGAAAGAAATAGAGAGGGACGGGGTATTGTGTAGAAAAGTCTAATACAGTCTAATAGAGGAAAGAATCTTGAGGGATAAATGTATGCAATATAGTGTAAACTAGGGGGGAGGGAGAGAAAGAGAGAGGGGGGGAGTGAGAGAGAGAGAGGGGAAAAGAGAGAGGGGGAAGAGAGAGGGAGAGAGAGAGAGAGGAGAGGGTGAAAGTGAGAGGGGAGAGAGAGAGAAGCAGAGAGAGAGAGAGGGAGAGAGAGTGAAAGAGAGAGAAGGAGATGGAGAAGGAGAGAGAGAGGGGGGAGAGTGTAATAGAGGAGAGAGGGAGGGAGAGAGAAGGAGAGCGAGGGGGTAAAAAGAGTGAAAGAGAGAGAAGGAGAGGGAGAAGGAGAAAGAGGGGAGAGAGAGAGGTGAGAGTGTAAGAGAGAAGGAGAGAGAGGGGAGAGAGTAAAAGTGAGAGGAGAGAGAGAGTGAAAGAGAGAGAAGGAGAGAGTGAGGGGGGCTAGAGAGAAAAGGAGAGAGGGAGAGAGAGAAGGAGAGAGAGGGGGAGAGAGAGAAGGAGAGGGAGAAGGAGAGAGAGAGGGGGAGAGTGTAATAGAGGAGAGAGGGAGAGAGAGGGAGGGAGAGAGAGAGAGAAGGAGAACGAGGGGTTAAAAAGAGTGAAAGAGAGAGAAGGAGAAAGAGGGGTGAGAGTGTAAGAGAGAAGGAGAGGGAGAGAGAGAGGGGAGAGAGTAAAAGTGAGAGGAGAGAGAGTGAAAGAGAGAGAAGGAGAGAGTGAGGGGAGGAGAGAGAGAAAGAAGGAGAGAGAGGGGGGAGAGAGTGAAAGAGAGAACGAGAGGGAGGGGGAGAGAGAGGGGAGAGTGTAAGGGAGAATGAGAGAGAGAGGGAGAGAGAGAGAGAGAGAGGGGAGAGAGTAAAAGAGAGAGAAGGAAAGAGAGAGGGAGAGAGGGGCGAGAGTGAAAGAGAAAAAGGAGAGAGAGAGCGGGAAAATGGGCACTGATAGGCAGCACTGATAGGTGACACTGATGAGGAGGCACTGATGGGCACTGATTTGCAGCACTGATTGACAGCATTGGTGGATACGGATTGGTAGCACTGGTGGGCACTGATAGGTGACACTGATGCAAAGGCACTGATGGGCACTGATTTGCAGCAGTGATGAGCACTGATTGGCAGAACTGGTGGGCACTGATAGGCACTTAGGCAGCACTGGTGGGCACTGATAGGCAGCACTGATAGGTGACATTGATGTGGAGGCACTGATGGGCACTGATTTTCAGCAGTGATGAGCACTGATTGGCACAACTGGTGGGCACTGATAGGCAGCACTGGTGGGCGCCGTTGGTACTGCACTGATAAACAGGACACTGATAATCAGTGCCCCAATTATCAGTGTAGATGTCCCTTCTACACAAGCTGGCTATCAGATCTCCAGTCCATTATTCATGTCGTTAGTTTGAGGAAAGGAATACCGATAACCAGCTTGTGTTTACATTGTGATCAGCTGTGATTGGCCCTTCACCCTGATTTGTGATCAGCTGTGTACCGGCCCTGCTGTACCCATCATTCGGCTATAGCGCAGTCAGCAAGTGGTTAAGAAATGCAGGTACCACCGCGGAACCCACCTACCTACATAAGTGCGTACCAACAGCCCTGAAAAAGGGGGATGGCCATTCCCTTGAAACGCGTAAGTTTTTTAACTCTCCAAAAAAATGATTGTAATCTCATTTTAAGAGTTGCATGGTTTTGAATATCAGGCGCTCCTCCCTCCCCCATTCAAGCACTGTTTGGGAAAACAACAGCTCTGCCGTACTAGTAAAGTAGCAGCCCAGACCTCCAAAGGGGGTCCAATCACAACCATTCACCCACAGAATCACCTCTTACCTATCAGTGACTGTTTTATTTAGTCCAATGCGGCCTCCAGCTTAAACTTGTCACAGTGAGCTGTTTGGAAATGTGGGTTGCAATCAAGCAGATAGCATATTCCAATACTGAATCAGGCCAGGGGCAGATATAAAGACCGGATGGTTTGGTCCGATCCAAAACAGTTGGCGCCCAACGTGGGGCTCAAACTCAGTGGCAACATAGCAACATTATATATATTACATATGGAAATAGACATTTTATCATGATACCTTAATCACATCCATTACAATGTCTCTGGTAAATACTGATGTGTTACCTGTGCAAATTCTTAAGTGAATGAGTTAATGTGTAATATTGTTATGTTCAGGATCAGGAGGGTCCTACGTGGCAACTGTCCAGGACTGGCAATTGAAAGCCTCAATGACCAAGAAGACATGTCCTTGTTCATAGGCGTGTGCACAGGGTGTGCCAGGTGTGTCATTCCTGCCCCCCCCCGCAGCACTGCCGGTGATCTGCCGATATGGTTCCGGCTATCGAGATGGTTCCTGTATGGACTGCGCAGGCGCAATCCTTGCCGACGGAAATCTCCGAACCTCGGCCGGCATCTAGGGCGACGTGGAATTTGAGGAAAGTGGCCAGTCGGCCTCCTGGCTCTTTTTTTAACATCCTCCAATCCACTGGGATGTTAAGGAATGAGCCTGGATGCCGGCCTAGGTTCGTAGATTACCGTCGGCAAGGATTGCGCCTGCGCAGTCCTTACAGGAACCATCTCGATAGGGGAACCTTAACGACAAGTCACCGGCTTCCATCCTCTTCTCTCTCAAAAGCAGCTGCTGCTGGCACACACGGGGGAAAGTTTTAAAAGGAGTGGGGGGAAGGGTCCGGTAAATATATATAGCTGGTAGGTAGGGCAGCGTAATTTTCAGGCGGCGTAGCGTATCGTATTTACGCTACGCCGCCTTAAGTCAGAGAGGCAAGTGCTGTATTCACAAAGCACTTGCCTCCTAAGTTACGGCGGCGGAGCGTAAATGGGCCGGCGTAAGCGCGCCTAATTCAAATTAGGAACAGGGGGCTTGTTTTATGTAAATGACTAGTGACCCGACGTGATTGACGCATGCGCCGTCCGTGTACATATCCCAGTGTGCACTGCTCCAAAGTACGCCGCAAGGACGTATTGGTTTCGACGTGAACGTAAATTACGTCCAGCCCCATTCACGGACGACTTACGCAAAAGACGTAAAATTTTGAAATTTCGACGCGGGAACGACGGCCATACTTAACATTGGCTAGGCCACCTAGGGGGAAGCTTTATCTTTACGCCGGCGTACCTCTTACGGAAACGGCGTATCTTTACTGCGACGGGCAAGCGTACGTTCGTGAATCGAAGTATCTAGTCATTTGCATATTCTACACCGAACTCAACGAAAGCGCCACCTAGCGGCCAGCGGAAATATTGCACCCTAAGATACGACGGCGCAGGCCGTCGTATCTTAGCTAGGTTTAAGTGTATCTCAGTTTGAGAATACACTTAAACATACGCCGGCTTAGATTCCGAGTTACGACGGCGTATCTACTGATACGCCAGCGTAACTCTTTGTGAATCCAGCTAATAATTTACTGGTCCCTTCCCTTTGTGAATGAACACAGTAATGCCGGGTACACACGATTTCCGACAAGAAAAGTCCGATGCAAGCTTTTGGTTCCGAAATTCTGACCGTGTGTACAGTGCCTGACCGCGACTCTGTTTCCAGCACGATCGGATCGCGCTGGAAACTGGCGATGCAGGCTGCGCTTCTCGCGCTCGCCGTCCGTCCCCCCCCCACGAGATGCAGCGCATCCATAGGAATCCACTGGGGGGGCGGCGAGCGGGAGGAGCGACAGAGCTCGGTGCTGGCTCCCACGACGGGGGGGGGGGGGGGGGGGGTCGTGCTGCCTGGCCGCGATATTATACAATATCGCTGTCAGCTACTGTATGCTCCATCAGACTTTTGCTATTTGCCTAGCGTACTTGTTTGTAGCCTAAATACTGAAATTTGCACCTAAAAATGTAATTTAGTAACTTTTGGGGACACCTGATGTAAAAGGGGGGCTGTATTGGGGACACCTGATGTAAAAGGGGGGCTGTATTGGGGACACCTGATGTAAAGGGGGACTGTATTGGGGACACCTGATGTAAAAGGGGGGCTGTATTAGGGACACCTGATGTAAAGGGGGGTTGTATTGGGGACACCTGATGTAAAGGGGGGCTGTATTGGGGACACCTGATGTAAAAGGGGGGCTGTATTGGGGACACCTGATGTAAAGGGGGGTTGTATTGGGGACACCTGATGTAAAAGGGGGGTTGTATTGGGGACACCTGATGTAAAAGGGGGGCTGTATTGGGGGACACCTGATGTAAAAGGGGGACTGTATTGGGGACACCTGATGTAAAAGGGGGGCTGTATTGGGGACACCTGATGTAAAAGGGGGGCTGTATTGGGGACACCTGATGTAAAAGGGGGACTGCATTGGGGACACCTGATGTTAAAGGGGGACTGCATTGGGGGACACCTGATGTAAAATGGGGACTGTATTGGGGACACCTGATGTAAAGGGGGACTGTATTGGGGACACCTGATGTAAAGGGGGACTGTATTGGGGACACCTGATGTAAAAGGGGGGCTGTATTAGGGACACCTGGTGTAAAAGGGGGGCTGTATTGGGGACACCTGATGTTAAAGGGGGGCTGTATTGGGGACACCTGATGTAAAAGAGGTACTGTATTGGGGACACCTGATGTAAAAGGGGGGTTGTATTGGGGACACCTGATGTAAAGGGGGGTTGTATTGGGGACACCTGATGTAAAGGGGGACTGCATTGGGGACACCTGATGTAAAAGGGGGGCTGTATTGGGGACACCCGATTTAAAAGGGGGACTGTATTGGGGACACCTGATTTAAAAGGGGGACTGTATTGGGGACACCTGATTTAAAAGGGGGACTGTATTGGGGACACCTGATGTAAAAGGGGGACTGTATTGGGGACACCTGATGTAAAAGGGGGACTGTATTGGGGACACCTGATGTAAAAGGGGGACTGTATTGGGGACACCTGATGTAAAAGGGGGACTGTATTGGGGACACCTGATGTAAAAGGGGGGCTGTATTGGGGACACCTGATGTAAAGGAAGACTCTACTGGGGACACATGATGTAACGGGGACTCTACTGGGGACACCTGATGTAACGGGGACTCTACTGGGGACACCTGATGTAACGGGGACTCTACTGGGGACACCTGATGTAACGGGGACTCTACTGGGGACACCTGATGTAACGGGGACTCTACTGGGGACACCTGATGTAACTGGGACTCTACTGGGGACACATGATGTAACAGGGACTCTACTGGGGACACCTGATGTAACGGGGACTCTACTGGGGACACTTGATGTAATGGGGACTCTACTGGGGACACCTGATGTAACGGGGACTCTACTGGGGACACCTGATGTAACGGGGACTCTACTGGGGACACCTGATGTAACGGGGACTCTACTGGGGACACCTGATGTAACGGGGACTCTACTGGGGACACTTGATGTAACGGGGACTCTACTGGGGACACCTGATGTAACGGGGACTCTACTGGGGACACCTGATGTAACGGGGACTCTACTGGGGACACCTGATGTAACGGGGACTCTACTGGGGACACCTGATGTAACGGGGACTCTACTGGGGACACTTGATGTAACGGGGACTCTACTGGGGACACATGATGTAACGGGGAAAACCAGGATGGGAATGAATGTGGACACGCCGGGCCGGCTAAGAAGGAGCTTGGCGTCCCCGGGGAGAACGCCGGCATTGGACGGCCTTCTTCATTTACTCCCATAAACATAACTATTATTTCACAATCGAAACTGACCTTTCATTCCCCTCCACCCCCCCGCGTGGCGCGTTATCATATCACGTCCCGCCACTCTCCCTTCCCACGCTCCCATTTCCGATACTTCGCGCCGCCGCACAGGAAATTTGATCCCGTATGGAAATTTCTCCTTGATGCGTTGTGATTTATTTGTCCAGTCATTTTTTGAATCTGTCTTGCGTGATTCCTTCTTTCGACTCTGCGAACACCAAACACCTACCGGCAAAAAAAAAGTATTAAATCATCGCCGCAAATAAAACCCGCCGCGCCGCCTGGATATTAGAGAGCCGGGGAGCGGAGATGAGGTTTGGCATTTCGGAGCTTTTCCTAATCTCGCGTCTGTCCGTCCCGCCGATCGGAAGGGACGTCTCTTTCTTTTACGCTTTAATCAACTCTCGGAAGAAATTAAAGGGATGATAAATCACGGAGATCGCGGGGGGCGGCGCCGGGTTCAGGTCTCCTTCCCGTTATTCGAGGCGGAGGAGCCAGAGGTATAAATAGCTGATTACAAAGATGGAAGAAAGGAGCTCTATATATAGATATATATATATACACACCGTGTGCCAATCACAGCTCGCAGACCCTGCGCCAATCACAGCTCGCAGACCGTGTGCCAATCGCAGCTCGCAGACCGTGCGCCAATCACAGCTCGCAGCGCGTTTTGGTTCCACCACATAGCGGCTCTGATGGAGTTAGCAAGTCAGGCGTAAACCGCTTCAGCTCCGGAAAGTTTACCCCCCCACCCTTCATGACCAGGAAAATATCTGCGATACGGCATTGCGTTCATTTACCTGACAATTGCGCAGTCGTGCGACACTCTACACAAATACAATGTATGTCCTTTTCTTATATTTCAGAAATTGAAGTATCGCTTACTTTTGCTAAGATAATTTTTTTTATTCTTTATTGTTGTGCGCTGATGAGGCTGCACTGAGGCTGCACTTATGGGCACTAATGAGGCTGCACTGAGGGGCACTGATGAAGCTGCACTGATGAGGAGACACTGATGGGCACTGATGAAGCTGCACTGATGAGGCTGTACTGATGTGCACTGATGAGGCTGCACTGATGGGCACGGATGATGCTGCACTAATAGCCCCTGATAAAGCTGCACTGATGAGGCTGCACTGACAGGCACTGTTGAGGCTGTACTGATGGGCACTGATGAGGCTGAACTGAGGGGCATTGATGAGGCTGCACTGATGAGGCTGCACTGATGGGCACTGATAAATCTGCACTGATGAGACTGCACTGACAGGCACTGATGAGGCTGCACTGATAAAACTGCACTGAAGGGCATTGATGAGGCTGCAGTGGTGGGCACTGATGAGGCTGCACTAATGGGGACTGTCAAGGCTGCACGGATGGGCACTGATGAGGCTGCACTGATGGGCACTGATGAAACTGTACTGAAGGGCATTGATGAGGCTGCAATGGTGGGCACTAATGGGCACTGTCAAGGCTCCACTGACGGGCACTGTTGAGGCTGCACTGATGAGGCTGCACTGAGGGGCACTGATGAGGCTGCACTGATCGGCACTAATGAACCTGCACTGATGGGCACTGATGATGCTGCTGCACTAATGAGGCTGCACTAATGACCACTGATAAGTCTGCACTAATGAGGCTGCACTGACTGGCACTGATGAGGCTGCACTGCTGGGCACTGATGAAACTGTACTGAAGGGCATTGTTGAGGCTGCAGTGGTGGGCAGTAATGGGCACTGTCAAGGCTGCACTGACGGGCACTGATGAGGCTGCAATGATGAGGCTGCACTGACAGGCACTAATGAGGCTGCACTGATGAAACTGTACTGAAGGGCACTGATGAGGCTGCAATGGTGGGCACTGATGAGGCTGCACTGATGGGCACTGTCAAGGCTGCACTGATGAGTCTGCACTGATGGACACTGATGAGGCTGCACTGATGAAGCTGCACTGAGGGGAACTGATGAGGCTGCACTGATGGGCACTGATGAAACTGTACTGATGGGCACTGATGAGGCTGCACTGATGGGCACTATCAAGGCTGCACTGGCGGGCACTGATGAGGGTGCACTGATGAAGCTGCACTGAGGGGCACTGATGATACTGCACCATGGATACCCTCCCAGAACTGGAACCCCGCTCTGTAGCCGCCCCATGGGCAGTGATGAGGAGGAGATTCCCCTCCCCCCGCCAGTCTGATATTCTCTGATCCGGGATTCGAATTGCTCCCACTTCATCCAAAACTACAAAAAACATTTTTTTTTTGCCTTGAATCTGAGAGACATTTGTAGATGTGTTGTGTTCTCGATGACAAGCGGCGGCGCCCATGCGGCGGTTCTCCCGATCCCCGTCTTTGGTATCATTGGACGCTTTCACTCTATATTAGTAATCAATTATTTCTCCCGGACCTGTCAGGCGTATGAAATCCTCGCGCGGAATGTATGTTCTCGGCGTCGGGGGTTTTAATTCTCTCGCCCCGTCACCCCGAGAAGATCTTCTCCACATTTGTATTGTAGATGAGGCCGGGGGGGGGGGGCGCCGCGCGGCGCTCTCATTCCGGTGGATATAAATGCCGCTGCGCGTGTTTTAAAGATTGCGTTTGTGTTTTACGGCTTTTGAAAATTATAGAAAGCAGCGTGAGGCAGCGTGAGGCGATCGCTCCTTTCCATTTCCAGCTGTTGATTCCGACTGAATTGTGGCTTGTGGAACGCTTTTCGCATACTTTATCTGAAAATAAAATATGCCGATCGCGTGAGCCGCGGGGGGCGCGAGAATTTAGCTTACAATCAAAACTTTTTTTTTTTTTTTATTATTGTTCATCAAACCTCACAGGAAGACAAAATGCCGACGCGTTTTGCTATATGCTTTGTCCTTGGCAGGCCCCAAATTCACTTAAATACCACCATCATCAGGGGGGTACAGGCATTACACCTGTAAGGGGCCCGATGTTCCCCAGGGGCCCGGCTGGCCCCCCTCCCAATTTTTATTTTTTGGCATTACACCTGTAAGGGGCCCGATGGTCCCCAGGGCCCCTTACAGGCCATCTGGCCCCCCTCCCGTTTTATTTTTTGGCATTACACCTGTAAGGGGACCGATGGTCCCCAGGGTCCCTTACAGGCCAGGCTGGCCCCCCTCCCGTTTTATTTTAAAATGTTTTTGCATTACACCTGTAAGGGGCCCGATGGTCCCCAGGGTCCCTAAGGCCCCGTACACACGACCGGTTTTCTCGGCAGAATTCAGCCAGAAACTCGATGGGAGACGTATTCTGCCGAGAAAACCGGTCGTGTGTACACTTTTCGCCGAGGAAACCGACGAGGATCTCGTTGGGTCAAATAGAGAACATGTTCTCTATTTCCTCGTTAGTCGATGGGAAAAGTTGGCTTGCCGAGATCCTCGGCGGCTTCACAAGGAACTCGACGAGCAAAACTATGTGTTTTGCCCGTCGAGTTTCTCGGACGTGTGTACGGGGCCTCACAGGCCCGTCTGGCCCCCCTCCCGTTTTTTGTTTTTTTTACATTACACCTGTAAGGGGCCCAATGGTCCCCAGGGTCCCTTACAGGCTCGGCTGGCCCCCCTCCCGTTTTTTTTTTTTGTTGTTTTTTTGCATTACACCTGTAAGGGGCCTGATGTTCCCCAGGAGCCCGGCTAGCCCCCTTCCCAATTTTTTTAATATATTTTTTGCATTACACCTGTAAGGGGCCCGGCTGGCCCCCCTCCCGTTTTCACATTTTTGGGACCATTGTCATTTTCACAGCAAAAAGTGCCATTGTTTACTGTGAAATTGACACTTGCAGTTTAGGAGTTAACCACTAGGGGGTGCTGTAGGGGTTAAGTGTGACCTCATATGTGGGGGCGGGGCTGGAAGTGTGACATCAGCGATTGTCTTTCACTGCCACAATGAAGAACGAGGAAGGTTTGTTTACACTCACCTCTCCCCGTTCTTCAGCTCCGGCGACCGATCGCGGGACACCGGCGGCGATCGGGTCCGCGGGGGCGCGGTCACTGAGCTTTGGACCCCGCGGCTGGGCTTAAAGAGACACGTACAGGTACGTGATTGTGCCCAGTCGTGCCCTTCTGCCGACGTATATCGGCGTGAAGGGGTCCTTAAGTGGTTAACCTGCATATTGGTCCGGGTCTTAAGTGGTTAAAAAAATTTATTTTTCTCGTCATGAAAAACGGTCATGTGCACGGGGGAAAAGGGACCGAGCCGGTTCCCGGTTTTCCCAGCGGTCTTATGACCGTCGGGAAAAACGGTCGTGGGTACACGGCATCAGATCTGAAACTCTTCGTCCATGTGGAGCCAGGCCCGGATTTCCCACAAGGCCACCGAGGCCAAGCCTCGGGGCGGCAGGGCGCCTCGGGGCGGCAGCGGCATGGAGTCCCCTGACGGCCGAAACATACAGTTAAGGGCGGTAAGTTGCTGTGTGGTAGAATTGTGTGGGGGAATCCACTCGTTCGTTAAGTGATTGCGGCGATGTCGCCGAAATCACTTGTCAAATGTGTGCTGCCGTCCCCCCCCCCCCCCCCCACATACCTCTCTCTGCTGGCTCTGTCTTCGGGACTCCGTCCTCCCCCCAGCCGCCAAGTCTGTCTCCTGTCTCTGCTGCCGATGTACACAGAGGGCTAGATTCAGGTAGAATTTAACGATACGCCGGCGCAGATTTGTAATTTCAAATCTGCGCCGGCGTATCGTTACGCCGATTCTCAAAGGCAGATACGCTCCAAAAATAGGCTTCCTCCGCCGACGTAACTTGAATGCGGCGGCGTATAATTGTGTGCAATATTACGTTGCCCGCTAGGGGCGCTTCCATTGTTTTCGGCGGAGGATATGCAAATTACCTAGATACGCCGATTCACAAACGTACGTACGGCCGGCGCAATTTATTTACACCGTTTACGTTAGGCGCAGCCAATGTTAAGTATGGACGTCGTTCCCGCTTCGAAATTTGAATTTTTAACGTCGTTTGCGTAAGTCGTTCGCGAATAGGGCTGGACTTAATTTATGTTCACGTCGAAACCAATACGTTGTTGCGCCGTACTTGGGAGCAATGCACATGTATGCGCCGTCCGTATAAACGTCAATCACGTCAGGTCATCATAGATTTACATAAAACACGCCCCCCTTCCACATTTGAATTACGCGCGCTTACGCCAGCCCCATTTATGCTACGCCGTCGCAACTTACGGAGCAAGTGCTTTGTGAATACAGCACTTGCTCCTGTAAGTTGCGTCGGCGTAGCGTAAATACAATACACTGCGCCGCCGTAACTATGCGCGCCCCTACCTGAATCTAGCCCAGAGAGAGGGGTGAGCTGTGCTCTTTCCATCTCAGCTGTGACAGGAGTTCTAGCACAGCGCTAGGACTCCTGTTTTGGAGGTGACAGGGTCAATAAAGAGAACCTGACAACCTCCAATTGCTATCACACAGGGAATTGTTTTCTCCTGAGTGATAGCGATAAAGTTAAGTGAAAACATTTTTATATATATATAAAAAAAAATTATAATAATAAAATTAAAACGTAAAGAATAAGAAAAATAATATTAAAAATAATATGAAAATTATACAAAAATTTTAAAAAGTAAACAAGCTACAAATAAATAAAAAAAAAAGTGAAAAAAAGAAACAAAAATCTTTGAAATAACCTCCGGTTGCCATTCTTTGTTGATTTGGGGGGAGGGGGGTTCGGTTGGCGGGGAGGGGTGTAGCATTGCGGAACCTGGCCTTGAGGCGGCAGGTAGAGCAATTCCAGCCCTGTGTGGAGCAGGAATACATTTTTTCCGTCAAAGAAAAATGGAGACATATGGAAGATCTCAGGCAGTTGTACGTTAATCCCATTACCGCTGAATATCGGTTTCAAGGATGTTTTATTTTATTTTTTATTTTTTTTAATGCTCTCTATTCTGACCTTTCTTTGACATAAACATCTGACAGCTTGTCAATGGTTTCCGTATTTGATAACTTCCATCTCGGGCTGAACTTTGAGGATCTGAAATTAGATTATTTGTCAAGGTCATTGTAGAGGGGACGGTGCCTGAAGTATAGATCGGCAAAAATGGAAGAAAATCAAGAAAGTGGCACGAGGAATGCAATATATAAAAAAGATAAAAGGAGGAAATATTAGAGCTACGGGTAAAAGTTCGAAAAAGACTAGAGGCCAGATCCACAGAAGAATTACGCCGGCGTATCTATTGATACGCCACGTAATTTCAAAGTTCCCGCGTCATATCTTTGTTTTGTATCTACAAAACAAGATACGACTGGCGTTCGTCTTAGTACGCCGTCGGATCGTAGGTGCATTTTTCCGCCGGACGCTAGGTGGCGTTTCCGTCGAATTCCGTGTCGAGTATGCAAACTAGCTAGATACGGCGATCCACGAACGTACGTCCGGACGGCGCATTTTTTTACGTCATTTCCGTAAGGCTTTTTTCGGGGTATAGTTACCCCTGCTATTATGAGGCGTATCCTATGTTAAGCATGGCCGTCGTTCCCGCGTCAAATTTTTAATTTTTTACATCGTTTGCGTAAGTCGTTCGCGAATAGGGCTTTGCGTAGAATGACGTTCACCTCGTAAGCATTGGCTTGTTGCGGGTTAATTTCGAGCATGCGCACTGGGATACCCCCACATGCGCCGTTAAAAAAAACGTAATTTACGTTGGGTCAAGACGTATTTACATAAAACACACCCCCATCACATCCATTTGAATTGCGCGCCCTGACGCCGCCAAAGTTACACTACGCCGCCGTAACTTAGAGCGCAAATTGTTTCAGGATAAGGAAATTACGCTGTAAGTTACGGCGGCGTAGTGTATCAGAGATACTCTACGCCGGACGCAACAATGTGTATTTTTATTTTTTTGTAATTTTCTAGGAAAAAAATTATGTTTTTTACATGTAGGAGCGAAGAGCCGGAATTGGCCCCCCCGGATGGGAAGTGGTTATTATTATTATTATTATTATCTGGTTGTCTATCACATATTTATTTATATAAAAAAAGAAGGTTACGTTTTCCAGCACGCTACATAAAGTTTGAGCGGACACTTTCCGCATTTTCCCCTGGACGCGGTCGGAGAAGGACGCAGCAATCCCCCAACGTTTTTTTTTCTTCACATTCCAAATGAAATAATGAAATATGGATGAAATATGGAGCAGCGCCGCGGTTCCTGCAGAGGGTTGATGGGAACCGTCTCATCTCGTTAGCCGTTGTGGTTCTGAGTTCTTATTTCCCGATCTCGGATTTTGTCGCACTGAATCTCAAACCTCTGGCAACCTGGAGGGATAAGAGAATGCCGAGAGAGCGAGGATTCCGGGGATAAGAGGACAAGCTGTGTAACGCCAACGCCACAAACAAGATAATCCCACCTTACCGTTACCGTCAGCGAACGAGGTGATCTGAGGTCGTGTTGTAGAGAAAGACGGCGGGCTTAACTTTCTAAAGATGTGACATTTCATCTACTGGACACATTTATCCATTCATTCCCGAAAAAAAAAAAAAATAGGAGGAAAAAAATATATATACCGTATATACTCGAGTATAAGGCGACCCGAATACAAGCCGAGGCACCGAATTTTACCACAAAAAAATGGGAAAACGTATTGGCTCGAGTGTAAGCCAAGCCTAGGGTGCCCATGTGCATGCCTCACTGTGCCTCGTTAGTGTTACAAGGTCTCAGGTGTGAATGGGGAGCAGGTGTGTCGAATTTGGTGTTATCGCTCTCACTCTCTCATACTGGTCCCTGGAAGTTCAACAGGTCCCTGGAAGTTATTGTTATTTTTGTTGCCTATTTTTGCTCTATTGAGCACCGGGGGGGCACTCCCTGGTGGTCCAGGTTCGGCATCCGAGGGGGGGGCTGCGCTGATACACAATCAGCGCCAACCCCCCCTGTCAGGAGAGCCACCGATCGACTCTCCTCTACTCGCGTCTGTCAGACGCGAGTGAAGAGCCAATCAACGGCTCTTCCTGTTTACATCGTGATCAGCCGTGGTTGGACACGGCTGATCACGTGGTAAAGAGCCTCCACTGGAGGCTCTTTACCGAGATTGGAGATGCAGGGTGTCAGACTGACACCCCGCATCACGATCACCACGCTGCGCGCCCCCCACGGGCGCGCGCCGGCATGTAATCCTGCGGGACGTCAATAGACGTCCAGTCAGGATTTCACAACCACTTCCCGGACGTCAATCGACTATTGACCGGGCGGGAAGTGGATAATCAAGCCCAAAGGGTGGCGCCATTCGAATGGAACTTCCCATTTATAGTGCCGTCGTACGTGTTGTACGTCACCGCGCTTTGCTCGAGCATTTTTTTTTTCGCGATCGTGTGTAGGCAAGGCAGGCTTGACAAGCGTAACGTCGAGAAAAAACGTTTTTTCCATGACATTAAAAACGGCCGTGTGTACGCGGCATTAGGAAAACCTTTGGCTGTTTCGTAGAAATTCAGTATTTTTCAATGTGTTGGTTTTCACAGCAACCGGTCCACTTTTCTTTTTTAAGTTTCAGGGCATAAAAAAATATATAAAAGAAATAAAAAATGGAATAAAAATAAACTTGCGCTTTCTTCGCTCCAAAGTATAGGGCCAGATTCACAGCGGAGATACTCCGTCGTATCTCTCAGAGTATCAATGCGCATAGATATCCCTAAGATCCGACAGGTGTAATTGTTTTACAATGTCGGATCTTAGGATGCAGTACCGCGGCCGCCGCTGGGGGGAGTTTGCGTCGTAAACCAGCGTCGGGTATGCAAATTAGGAGTTACGGCGATCCACGAAGTTTTTTTGCGTTCGCTACGTCGCCGCTAGTCTAGTTTCCCGTCGCAAAGTTAGTCGTCGTTTTGGGTGCCTTAACTTTACACAGCAAACGTATTGCTGTATAAAGTATGGCCGTCGTTCCCGCGTCGAAATTTAAAAATTCACGTCGTTTGCGTAAGCCGTCCGGGAATACGGAATTACGCTACGCGCCTAATTTAAATGGCACACGCCCATTTAAATTACGCGGGCTTACGCCGGAGGCCGCCGGCGTAATTTTTCACGCAAGTGCTTGGTGAATCAGGCACTTGCGATGAAAAATTGCGGCGGTGTAACGTATCTACGATACGTTACGCCGCCGCGATTCTACCTGAATCTGGCCCAAAGTTCTTAACTTTACACTCTCCTTGCTGGTTTGTACTTTATTTTTTTTAATTTTTTTTTGTTTTTTAAAACCACTTCAGACGTCACCACAGCAAGAGACTTGCTCATGATTTCATTCTTTAATGTCGTCTCCTCTTCGGTTTCGCATAATTTGTGGTTTTCCAAATACTGATTTATATAATTATCTTTTACTTTAATATATATATATATATATATATATATATATATATATATATATATATATATATATATATATATATATATATATATATATATATATATATATATATATATATATATATATATATATATAATATAATATAATATAATATAATATAATATAATATATATGTGTGTTTTCTTTTTTTTTTTTAAGTTTCAGGGCATAAAAAATATATAAATGAAATAAAAAATGGAATAAAAAAAAAAAACGTGCGCTTTCTTCGCTCCAAAGTAAAGTTCTTAACTTTTACACTCTCCTTGCTGGTTTGTACTTTTATAACATCAATTTTGTTAGTTACTTTCTCCACTTCACCCAATTTAGCTCCAGTTTCCCCCACGGGCTCCGATATAAATAGACCGTCTTCTGCCACAATATAGTTTAAATTTATAAAATTCTTGTAATTTTCATCTCAGTGCCTTTTTAAATTTGGTTTGCTCTCTGTGATTTCACAGACGGTCTAGACGTGTCCTTGGGGGATGTTGTCGGATTCTCTGATTGGTTTTTATGATAGGAAAGAACATCACAATTTTTTTTTTTCTTAGTGCCATTTAGGCTATTTTTTATATATATACCCAACGCCTGTAAATATTTTAGACAGCAGGAGTTTAGAGACTTTGACCTGCAAATTTCTGGCTAAGTCAGTCTATTTTTTATTTTATTTTATTTTGGTCTGAAAATAAAGTTTAATCTGTTTTATATTTTGACTTCCCTGGTTTCAATGTAGGCAGGTAATGGCTGATGGGAGGGGCCAGGTAGAAGTTTGTACGTAGGTAATTAATTTTATAATAAATAATAAAATAAACATTTCTTTAAATAAAGAGCCAAGGAAATACGCTATATGAGTGAGTGAGTAACTTGTATAGCGCAACAAATGCGAACTTAATCGCCTCAAGGCGCTTTCCGTCCAGAGTCGTACCGGTCCTTCAGAAGAGGTGGGTCTTTAGTTTTTTCCTAAAGGCCCAATGGTTTTCCTTCAAGCGAATGGTAGTGGGTAGAGCACCTGCTGCCGATATTGTACTTCCAGCGCGATCCCATCGGCGATGCAGACTGATCTTCTCGTGCTCGCCACTCCCACGGGCATCCATAGGAGTATATTGGGGGCGCGAGCGGGAGGAGCGTCATAGCTCGGTGCTGGCTCCCATGACGGGGCTCGGCACCGTCGACTATCGCCGCTGCCGAGCCCCATTTAGGGACAACATCGCGGTCACCAGCTGTAAGTGGATATTTGCACTTGTAATCTATTAAATGCTACAAGTTCTGACCTAGAGGCGCCTGTTCTCTTCTTTTTCCAATGTTTCTCTGGCTTGTTGACTGTTTACATGACTAGTTATAATGCAATTAATGAAACATGCGGAGTCACTCATTATTCTCGGTCCTAAAAAGCACTTTTTTTTTTTTTAAAGACATATCCCGCTACTTATTCCAAATTCTTTTTGTAGTCTCTTACGATTGTAATTAGTGCGTAGCTGTCTCAGCATCCTTCTCTATGTCCTTTGTAGAAAAAGATCTTTTTTTATTGTTCCTCCATATTGTTTTGAGACGCTCACTTTGATATCAATAGAGACACTAGCTTTGTAAATATGAAAATATATTAACATTAGAATCTTCAAAAGGAAAACGAGCCTTTGATGTCGCTTTTCTAACAAGTCTCTTTGATAACCTTCAATATTTATTTTACATTCAGACCCCGGTGCGTTTAAAGACAAAAAAAAAATTGTTAATTTTTATTACGGGAACAGTGCGACGGTAAATGGAAATCACAAGAGTAATTGCCGCATTCATCTTTTTAATTGGTCAACAAAGACCAAATCTCTCGAGAGTGGAGTAAAGAGGGTCTTTCTTTTTTTTGGAAGGAAAAAAAAAAAATAGCAAAATGAAAATGTGCGTCAACCAAAAAAAAAATAGCAACATGTAAATGTTCGTCAACCAAAATAAATAGCAAAAAAAAAATGTTCGTCAACCAAAAAAATACCAAAATAGAAATCTTCGTCAACCCAAAAAAATTGCAAAATGATAATGTTCGTCAACCCCCAAAAAAAACCTTTAAGAGCCCAGCGGTGGGTCGCGAGCGCGCCCCGGTGGCGCGCATGTGACCCGGTCCGAATTTCATCGACCGCACCCACGGACCCAATGGCAGCCGGTGTGCCGCGATCGGGTCACTGCAGATGAAGAACGGGGAGAGGTGAGTGTAAACAAACCTTCCCCGTTCTTCACTGTGGCTTGTCAGTGATCGTCTGTTCCCTGATATAGGGAACGACGATCACTGACGTCACACGTACAGCCCTGCCCCCCTACAGTTAGAAACACACATGAGGTCACACTTAACCCCTACAGTGCCCCCTAGTGGTTAACCCGGGTTCTTCACTGCCATTGCAAAATGAAAACGTTCGTCAACCAAAAAAAATTGCAAAATGAAAATGTTCGTCAACCAAAAAAAATAGCAAAATTAAAATGTTCGTCAACCCAAAAAAATAGCAAAATGAAAACGTTCGTCAACCAAAAAAATTGCAAAATGAAAATATTCGTCAACCGAAAAAAATAGCAAAATGAAAATGTTCGTCAACCTAAAAAATAGCAAAATGAAAATGTTCATCAACCCCAAAAAATAGCAAAATGAAAATGTTCATCAACCCCAAAAAATAGCAAAATGAAAATGTTCGTCAACCAAAAAAAGATAAAAAATTGTAAGAGAGCTGGCAAGTTGTGAATCAGGCCGATGTGCCCTCGTATTTTGGATTTTTTTCACGTCAGAACTGAGTTAATGTCAGATCAAGCCTTGAATCAGCCTGATTGCCCCTTCACAAGTATTGATTGGGCTGGGTGGCAGGAGGGACAATTGCATCTTTGCGCTAATCTACCATCTTCTTGAAACAGCTGATTGGAAAGCCACTTGTTCATGATACATTAGAATGACATCTTTTTCACTAAACTGCAAGAAATATTTAGCCAGCAGCTCTGCTTAAAGGCAATCTAAACCCCCAACTGGATGACATTTAGTCTTTACTGTGTGTCATAAACAATTGCCATCTTTTATTTCATAAAGTACTGTTTTAATCCTTTTTTTTTACTCTTAATGCTAATGATCTCTTGCACCCTCTTTGCAGTCTATATGCACTCCTGTGATGACTGCATGGCCTTTCTTAGAACGAGTTTTCTGATGGTGACCACAGAGGACTGTGTCTGTTTAATGAGCGCCGATTTAGCCACTTGCAGTTTTCAAGCAACAACAGGGGAGTGCGAACTAAGGGTTGGGCAGTGGCGGCTGGTGCTCACAATTTTTGGGGGGGCGCAAACAAACTGAAAAAAAAAACATCAACTGCAGCCACTGTGCCCATCAAGTGCAGCCACTGTGCCCATAAATTGCCGCCACTGTGCCATCAAACTCAGCCACTGTAACCATCAATTATGCCCAATCAATTACCACTAGTTTGCCCCATCAATTGCCCCAGTGTGCCCCATTTATTGCCACCGGTGTGCCCCATCAATTCCCGCCAGTGTGCCCATCAATTGCCACTAGTGTGCCCATCAATTGCCACCAGTTTGCCCCATCAATTGCTGCCAGTGTGCCCATAAATTGGACTGGAGTCCTCTTCCTCTCCTCCATGACGACATCACAGAGCTGGTGGATGTTGGAGACCTTGTGCTCCTCCACCTTCCGTTTGAGGATGTCCCACAAATGCTCAATAGGGCTTCTATAGAAATTCAGAAAGGAGTGCAAAACCAAAATCAGGTAAAAGATCATTTTAATTGCTGATAAAAAAAGTCATACAGAAACATTCAACACATTTCGGGGTACCACCACTCTCCCTTCATTAGGGCTCGACACACAGATCTATATTAGAATCAGTACTGAACTTTTCTCATGGAGGACCAACTTGTAGCATAGCTGGTATTGATCCAAGTTTTCTCCTGTGTTGAGCCCTGATAAAGGGAGAGTGGTGTTGCCCCAGAAACGTGTTGAATGTTTCTATATGACTATTTTTATCAATAATTAAAGTGATCTTGGACTATTTGACCTAATTTTGGTCTGGTGCTTCTTTCTGTATTTCTACAGTTTGAGTTACTGTTGAGTTCCCGGCAAGGAGGGGCCATGCTGTGTGGGAGCCGCCTTTTCCAATTTTGGCCTGGCGCTCCCTTCTGTATTTCTACGGTTTGAGTTACTGTTGAGTTCCCGGCAAGGAGGAGCCATGCTGTGTGGGAGCCGCCTTTTCCAATTTTGGCCTGGCGCTCCCTTCTGTATTTCTACGGTTTGAGTTACTGTTGAGTTCCCGGCAAGGAGGGGCCATGCTGTGTGGGAGCCGCCTTTGCCATTTTTGGCCTGGCGCTCCTTTCTGTATTTCTACGGTTTGAGTTACTGTTGAGTTCCCAGCAAGGAGGAGCCATGCTGTGTGGGAGCCGCCTTTGCCATTTTTGGCCTGGTGCTCCTCTCTGTATTTCTACGGTTTGAGTTACTGTTGAGTTCCCGGCAAGGAGGAGCCATGCTGTGTGGGAGCCGCCTTTGCCATTTTTGGCCTGGTGCTCCTCTCTGTATTTCTACGGTTTGAGTTACTGTTGAGTCTTCCCGGCAAGGAGGAGCCATGCTGTGTGGGAGCCGCCTTTGCCAATTTTGGCCTGGCGCTCCCTTCTGTATTTCTACGGTTTGAGTTACTGTTGAGTTCCCGGCAAGGAGGGGCCATGCTGTGTGGGAGCCGCCTTTGCCAATTTTGGCCTGGCGCTCCTTTCTGTATTTCTACGGTTTGAGTTACTGTTGAATTGCCGGCAGGGGGGGGGGGCATGCTGTGTCGGAGCCTCCTCGCCAATTTTGGTCTGTCGCTCCTTTCTGTATTTCTATGGCCCACAAAAACAGTGACCTCAAAGATGAATGTTAAAACTGGTATTCAACTCTCCTCACGGAGTAACAATGTAACAGTTTCTGAGAAACTCTGTTGATCCCCAATGAGGAGGCGGGGACGGGTGATGTGGCCCCTGAAACGCGTTAGATGTTTTTATATGGCATTTTGGCTGACAAATAACATAATCTTCAACTCTCTAGTTTTGGTCTGGCACCTCTCTGTTTTTCTATGATTTTGCCCGGCATGGGCAAGGTGACAATGGCTCTTTTGGTTGCTTCAAAGGCTGTTTCAAATCAATCTGGGGCCTTGCTCATTGCAACATAAGCAGTTTTTTACGATCTGTGTTGATAGGCTTTTGTTCACTTCAGAATTGATTCTCTACACATACCAGCCTATGAGCCTGCCAAAGCAGCTGAAGCAGGTCAAATGCAGGGCATGTGCAATGAATTCTGAATGATCTCAGAAGCAACTCAGATCGATGTGAAAAGGACGCTACATTTGTCCATTGAAGACCCTAAACTGGCCCTTAGCATCATTATTAAAGCAAGGTGCCTCCTTCTTTATGGCCCATCAAGCATACTTTTTGACCATGTAAATTAATAATCTCTTATGGCTGTTACAATTAAAATACTGGCTTCAAAATTGTCCCCAGAATTCATATGGAGAAAACAGGGGGGGGGGGGGGCAACCGGTAATCATCAGGACATAAGACTACCATAAAATGGTTCAGACAAAACTGTTAAAAAATTACTAAATAATATATAGATTAAGGCCCAGATTCACGGAGAGCAAGGCACACATTACGCCGCCGTAGAGTAACCAATGTACGCTACGCCAACGCAGCACAGAGAGGCAAGCATTGAATTCAGCAAGCCAGTGCGCCCAACGCTGCGCCAGCGTGGCGTGGTATTCGAAGGCCTACGCCGGCGTAGGTGGAAGTGGGCGTGACCCATGCAAATGAGGCGTGACCCCATGTAAATCATGGGCCGAGCGCCAGACAGATACGTATCACGAACTGCGCATGCGCCATGGCGTGGACGCATCCCCCTGCACCTGCGCACAACCACGTCGGAACCACTGCCTAAACTACGCCGGATCACTGTGTACGGCGTGAACGTAACCTACGCCCAGCCAGACACACGTCCAACGTAATATACGCCGGCTTGTGTTCCCTGGTGCAGACCTTTGCATGTCTGCTGCTGGGTTGCACCTTTTTTATGGGGCAAAACTTTACGCCGGACGTACAACTTACGCTCACCTCTCTTGGCCTGCGTCAGTCGCACGCAGGTTCGTGAATCGGCATATTTCCCTCATTTGCATGTTTGAATGGCTAATCAATGGAAGCGGCACTATGCGCCCAGCCTAAATGTGCGCCCACCCTATGCCGGCGTAAGAAAGTTACGTCGGCAGGGTGTAGCCTGTTTTTAGGCGCATATCTGTTCGTGGGTCTGGCGCACAGATACGACGGCGCACATTTGCACTTACGTCGGCGTAACTTGTTATACGTCGGCATAAGTGCTTTGTGAATCTGGGCCATACTGTATACTTTACCGCATGAATCATCCAATATCTCTACCAGAGTAGTACAATTTTTTTTTTTTTAATAACTTAACCGCTTCAATACCGGACACTTTCACCCCCCTTCCTGCACAGGCCAGCGCTCTCACACTTTGAATGACAAGTACGCGGTCTTGTAACACTGTATCCATATGAAATTTTTATCATTTAGTTCACACAACTAGAGCTTTCTTTTGGTGGTATTTAATCGCCACTGTGTTTTTTTTTTTGCTAAATAAACAAAAAATTCGATCATCCAGCATAGAAAACCTCTCGCCTGTGGATGGCCAGTGACTGCCAGTCTACCTCTCAACCACACAGAGGCTTAGGTGGATGGACAAATTCCTGGTCCACGGGCCCCTCTTGTGCCACTGTAGCCTCTAGCTCAGAACTCTCCCTACCCAAACCTGTCATGTACCTGGTAGGAGTCTGATATGACGAGGTCGGCCTCCCTTGTATCTCCTACCCAAGCCCCACTAAAGGTGGAACAGATGGTGGCTAGGGACAGGAGGAACAAGAGTGTCTGGGAATGTTGCTTGTAGAACTTGCGGTGGGAGTTGTAGGCTCGGTGGACAGCAGGTGAAGAACTGTGATGGAACTCAGCGGATATTAAAGAGGAACTCCAACCAACTTGCAGGTTCAGGCTTGGTGGCTTGTCAGTTTTCTTCTGGACGCGCTCACTCATGCACCGCGTGCCCATGCAACTGTGGGCCCCCGTGTGCGCGCGCATGCGCACGAGCACGCATCGGGCAGAAACTAGTTGTTCTCTTACAAACCTCAACATGGTGGAAGGAGCGGGTGCCTCGTGCATCTCCACAATCCCTGCAGACTCTGCTAACCATAAGGCTGCAGCCTCCACCCGAGGAGCAATATGCAGGCTTAGCTCAGGCAGTTGCAGCATTACTGTTTCCCACAATAACTGCAGTGGTTGACAGAGCAATAGCTGCAGGGATCATGCAGCTAAGGAAAGAACTAGGCGATCATGTCAGAAGGCTCTCTGACATAGAGCACCGTGTATCTGATTTGGACGATAAGATGCAAAACTCCTTCACCACAGAACGGCAGTCCAAACAGGTGCAGCAGTTTATATTTGACAAATTAGATGACCTGGAGAACCGCTTCAGGCGCAAAAACCCACGGGTTATTGGCCTACCAGAATCATACAATGCTGATTCACTGGCAGACATTTGCTCCACACACATTCCATGCACCCTGGGAATTTCATCCCCCTTTACAGTCGAGAGGGCCCACCAGCTAGGGGCACCTTCCAAAGACAGATGTACACCAAGACCCTTCATCGTACGCTTTCTGAATTATGCTGACAGGGTCAATATCCTGAAATCATTCAGCAATTCCAAATCCCTACAGTCGGATAGCTACAAACTACTTTTATTTGCAGACTACTCTCAAGAAGTCTCCAGGAGATGCAAGGCATCCCAACCTATATGTGCTGCTCTCTTACAAAAGGGAGTTAAGTTCACTTTGGCCTACCTATGCAGTACCTTCAAGCCTTGCTCCATATTCCAATGGATACCTCTGCACCACTACCCCCTCTCGCATTACCGATCCGAGAGACCAACGCAACCCGAGGAAAGACAAGGCTAAGAAAGTGCGCCTCTCTGATTCATCTGGCCCGTAACCAAATTAGTTGATCCCTGTCCTAGGTCATCAACTTTGCAATACTAATTTCTCTTTCTTAGCGCAACCACGCTCTTAAATGCATCAGCGATTAAGATTAGACCTGTAGTCCTACAGGCATGCTCCTAGTTCCAGCAAAATGTATCTTTCTAAAATGCACAGGATACATTTATGAATACATAGACCAAATACTCAGGTGGAAAACTGGGTAATAAATACAGTGATCAATATACAATGTAATTAATATAAAATAGAATATGCACTAAAAAGGTAATGTCTGTGCAATATTAAATATTTTCACTATATCATCAAGTCTTTAGAAAGGGAGCAAAATTCAAGCTTTTATTCAGACCAGGGAGCATTGTAACCTCCAATTCCAAAACCCACCTAGTTTTATGTTGTAGTACAATTTGATCAAAGTTGTTGCCCCTTGAACTTTGGGGGGACAACTTCGGGGACCCAGCTTCAAAACTGGCACAGCTTGCTTCCATCTTCTCCAAGAACCTGGAACTTTGTGTGACCAAGGAGAGGTTGGCTCCTTTTTCCCCAAGGAAATAGTTAATGTGGATACCTAGACAAGACAGATCAATCCTTGTCACCCCCCTTGATAGTCTGGCAGGAGTCAAAGCACGCATTTTCTTCTAGAATAAATCATATCCCTTTCATTCCATTCTTTAAAAATCCTGCTTTTGTCCCAGAGCTGGAGACAAGTTTACTTTAATGGTAGATTATATAGGAGCTCTTGCAAACTTTATTTTAAAAGTATCTGTAAAACCAAAACTTTTTTTTTCATTTTGGATAGAATAGAGGAAAGGTAAAATTGATGTCTTTTTTTTTCTTGTTTTTGTCATCTGTGCAGTGGCGGTGCGTCCATAGTGGGCGCAGGAGCGCCGCCCCCTCTCTCCTGCACCCATCAATCAACAATAGATAGATACATGCATTGCATGAATCTATCAATTGTCGCCGCTGCTGCCCACTATTTCCGGCCCCTTGTCGAGCGCCGGCCATCTGAATGTTGGGATCTGGGGGCTTTCTTGTTAAAGGGGGCTTCGAGATTCTGATAAGCCCCCTGTCCGAAGGCCTGCACAACCAGCAGCCAAGGTTTTGGGGAAGAAGCCCTTGTCCCTATCAAAGCACCCATTCCCCATGTTGAGGGCATGTGGCCTGGTATAGTTCAGAAGGAGGGGGCACTCGCTCATGCCCCCTATCTTGACCTCCATTCTCAAATAAGGGTCTTGTATGAATTTGGGGGGACCCCAGGCCATTTTTTTTTCTTGGTGTGGGGTTTCCCCTCAAAATTCATACCAGACCGAAGGGTCTGGTATGGTCTAGGGAAGGAACCCCACGCCATTTATCTTTTAGATTTTGGTGTGGGGTTCCCCCTCAAGATCCATATTAGGCCCAAAAGGCCTAGTATGGATTTCGAGGGAACCCCACGCCGTCTTTTTTTTTTATAACTTTGTCATTAGGTTTCATCCATACCAGGGCCTAAGGAATTGTTTTGATTGATCAAAGGACAAGTCACAATCATCTCAGAACCAGATCAAAGTGAGATCCCGTTCATTGAAGTCACATGGAAGTCAGACCTGAAGTCGCGGGGCAAAGTCGGATCGGAAGTTGTGCGACTTCCGTTTTGGATCAGTGTGAACATAGCCTCAGCCTCTACCGCTCCCTCTACAGCCCATCACTACAGTGAGCATGAATGGGGGCAGAGCAGAGAGCTGGTGACTGACTGTCAGCGGCTCTCTGCTCAGTGAACTCTTAGAAACAAGTGATTGTCAGTGTTTGATTGGTTAGTTCTCACTCTTAGAGCCAGCGGGGGACTGATGCTGCATCCATCTAGGTAATTTATGATTTCCTCCCAAACGGCTCGTTATTAGCACTTCGAGCCGTGTGAAATGTTATCTCGAACATTTTGCTCATTTAATAATTTAATTGGAGCTGCTCAGACTTAAACAGGATGATTTATTGTGTGTAAATAGAAAGATGTCAAGAGGAAAATATTCCAACATTGCTTGACATTGTTTGCAACTTAAAAAAAATTAAAAAAGTGGGAAGCGGGCTAATGAAAGTTAAAATTTTCACAAAGTGATGGAAAATAAAAAAATTATGATTCTTAGAGGAAACCTTCAATAAAGGCCGGTTCTTGTGAGGTTGGGGATAACCAAAGTGTTACGTTTATTGAAATTATGCTTATCTGGCTTGTTATAGATTTACAGAATGTTACAGATTTTATCGGGAGAGGTCTCCTTTGTGAACTGCTTTTAAAGTTTCTTGTCAGGACCTGTTGGTGGCACTGTGCTTCCTAGAGCAGAAGGCTATAGTTCTGGTGTCCACCAGCAGGTGTCTCCCAGCAGCCAGCATATCTCAGTATTCAATTTCCACCTGATGCTGGCTGCTGGGAGGGTATCTAGGTCCTCCCCTAATAGGGCTTTATGCTTCAGTGTTTTGCTGCTGCCAGATTCTGTTTGCCATTGGTCCTAATCCTGCTCCTGCCTGGCTCTCTGCTCAGGGAACTCTTAGAAACAAGTGATTGTCAGTGTTTGATTGGATCTTGTTATAGATTTACAGAATGTTACAGATTTTATCGGGAGAGGTCTCCTTTGTGAACTGCTTTTAAAGTTTCTTGTCAGGACCTGGATCACCTGTTGGTGGCACTGTGCTTCCTAGAGCAGAAGGCTATAGTTCTGGTGTCCACCAGCGGGTGTCTCCCAGCAGCCAGCAGATCTCAGTATTCAATTTCCACCTGATGCTGGCTGCTTTGATGGTATTTAGGTCCTCCCCTAATAGGGCTTTATGCTTCAGTGTTTTGCTGCTGCTAGATTCTGTTTGCCATGGATCCTGATCTTGTTCCTGCCTGGCTCTCTGCTCAGGGAACTCTTAGAAATGAGCGATTTGCAGTGTTTGATTTGTTGGGTCTTGCCCTTAGAGCCAGAGGTGGACTGATGCTGCATCCACCTAGGTAAGTATGTTTCTAAAAAAAAACATTCTCATATTTCTTTTTTAAAGAGTTTATCCAGGACCAAGACCTTAACTCCCAATGTCAACATGATGGTTTTGAGCACAATACAGTTAAACTTTGGATTACGAGCATAATCCGTTCCAGGAGAACGCTCGTAATCCAAAGTACTCACATATCAAAACAAGTTTTCCCATTGAAGTCAATGGAAACAAAAATAATTTGTTCTGCATTGACTTCAATTGGATGCAATACCAGAGGTGGGGGGCGCCAGAGAGCGCCGAAAATGGACAAAAAGACCAGAGGACACTTTGGCTTGTTTCCTGCGCCCCCATACCTCAAGGCCAAATGAGGTACTTCAGGCCAAGGTTCGGCTTTCCTTGGCTCCTGCGCCCCCGTATCTCAGGCCAAATGAGGTACTGCAGGCCAATTTTCGTCTCTGCTCGGCTTCTGCGCCCCCGTACCTCAGGCCAAATGAGGTACTGCAAGCCTATTATCAGCTCGGCTCCTGCGCCTCCCCTACCTCAGGCCAAATGAGGTACTGCAGGCCTATTTAGCTTGAATTCTGCTCGTCTTGCGATTCAACACTCGCAAACCGAGTCAGAATAAAAAAAAAAGTTGCTCGCAAATAAAAACGCTCTCAAACCAAGTTACTCTTAAACTGAGGTTCCACTGAATCTATATTTTAAGAGACAAATATTTTCTGTTGATTTTTGATCAGACATTCGACCCCCCCCCCCCCCTTTGAAAAAGATACCATCTCAAACTTGTTTCTTTTATACGATTTAATCTCATTATTTGTTCTTTTGAAGCAGTCATCATTTGTGGCGGCGGGGATCTCAGAAGAATGAGATTTCTCACAATTAGCATTCAAGATGTTTCTTCCGAGTGTTCAAAGTGTTTTGAGAAATTAAACTGACGTCGGCCTGTTTGCTATTATTATCCCCATTATCTGTTGGCTAAATAATAACACAGTGGAAATGTCAGTATGCCCAATAAGCTAATTAGGGAAAAAAAGAACTTGCATTGTCCTTGACTAATCTACGACTGTCAGTCAAACCTTTTGGCTCCCTTTGGCCCTTTTCATCCCAGCTTTTCACATTCAGAATAATTTATGACGAGTAAATTAAACAATCCTAGGACATGTTAATAGCCTTAATTTTCTTTATCTCCTCAAGGTCTTAAGATTTTTTTTGATTGCTGTGTTAGAAGTACAAGAAAGCTGATTATAAATTAAAACTTGTCAACGGTGAAAACTGCTGATGCGAGGGCGGGTAAAGCGTTTGCGGCGGCGGCGGTGGCTGCTGCCAGCGGAATGGCAATGATGACCTCCCTTTTTTCGGGGTTTGGACTTCGGAAAGGGTTACAAAGACCAATATTAAGTGAATTTTCGGAGAGATGCAACAACCTGTAATGTGACACATTCAATTACGGCACTGATTGATTAACACCAAAACCGGCAAAAAAACAATCAAGCAATAAGCGCCGTTATTAGCACTTCGAGCCGTGTGAAATGTTATCTCGAACATTTTGCTCATTTAATAATTTAATTGGAGCTGCTCAGACTTAAACAGGATGATTTATTGTGTGTAAATAGAAAGATGTCAAGAGGAAAATATTCCAACAGTGCTTGACATTGTTTGCAACTTCATAAAAAAAAAGTGGGAAGCGGGCTAATGAAAGTTTAAAGTGATGGAAAATAAAAAAAAATATGATTCTTAGAGGAAACCTTCAATAAAGGCCTGTCCTTGTGAGGTTGAGGATAACCAAAGTGGTAAGTTTTTTTTAAATGATGCTTATCCGGCTTAGAGAGAATGTTACAGATTTACGGCAGAGGTCTCCTTTGTGAACTGCTTTTAAAGGTTCTTGTCAGGACCTGGATCACCTGTTGGTGGCACTGTGCTTCCCAGAGCAGAAGGCTGTAGTTGTGGTGTCCACCAGTGGGTGTCTCCCAGCAGCCAGCAGATCTTAGTACAGTCTTCAATTTCCACCTGATGCTGGCTGCTGGGAGGGTATTTAGGTCCTCCCCTAATAGTGCCTTATGCTTCAGTGGCAGTGCTGGCAGAGAGTTGGGATGAGTGGCAGTGCTGACGGGGAGTTGGAATCAGTGGCCGTGCTGGCGGGGAGTTGGGATCATTGGCAGTGCTGGAGGAGAGTTGGGATCAGTGGCAGTGCTGGCAGGGAGTTGGGATCAGTGGTAGTGCTGGTGGGGAGTTGGGATCAGTGGCAGTGCTGGGGGAGAGTTGGGATGAATGGCAGTGCTGACGGGGAGTTGGAATCAGTGGCAGTGCTGGCGGGGAGTTGGGATCAGTGGCAGTGCTGGCGGGGAGTTGGGATCAGTGGCAGTGCTGGCGGGGAGTTGGGATCAGTGGCAGTGCTGGCGGGGAGTTGGGATCAGTGGCAGTGCTGGCGGGGAGTTGGGATCAGTGGCAGTGCTGGCGGAGAGTTGGGATCAGTGACAGTGCTGGCGGGGAGTTGGGATCAGTGGCAGTTCTGGTGGGGAGTTGGGATCAGTGGCAGTGCTGGTAGGGAGTTGGGATCAGTGGCAGTGCTGGCAGAAAGTTGGGATCAGTGGCAATGCTGGCGGGGAGTTGGAATCAGTGGCAGTGCTGGTGGAGTGTTGGGATCAGTGGCAGTGCTGGCGGGGAGTTGGGATCAGTGGCAGTGCTGGCGGGGAGTTGGGATCAGTGGCAGTGCTGGCGGGGAGTTGGGATCAGTGGCAGTGCTGGCGGGGATTCGGGATCAGTGGCAGTGCTGACGGGGAGTTGGGATCATTGGCAGTGCTGGCAGGAAGTTGGGATAAGTGGCAGTGCTGGTGGGGGGTTGGGATGAGTGGCAGTGCTGGGGGAAAGTTCTGATCAGCCAACTTAGGTGCTCTTGATCAAGGTCATCTGCTGATCTGAGAACTGTAGTGGGGACTTTTAACGGCAACTATAATCACAGGTAGTGTTACTCACTGTGTCTCTGACTTTGTGGTGTCTTGTAGCAGTGACACCTTTGCCGAAACCTGATAGGGTCCCCTCCAGCCCCTCCCACTTCACATTCCTCACCAGTCAGCTGACCTCTAGTCTCTGCACCCCCAGCCATGCTGTGAACTGAATGGACAGTTGCAAAGTGGCTGAGTGGGCAGCCGCGAGCCGCAGGGACAGCCCTGCAATGCGGCCGGAAAAAGACTGGGAGAGCGGTGCGGGCTTCAGGAACAGCCCAGGATTCAGTGACCCCTGGTAAAGCATCATTCGACCCCCGAGGGGGTCCCGACCCCAGGTTGAGAACCACTGATCTTTGGCCTGCCTTAGCAACCCCCGCCATCAGGGGTGTACAGGCAGTACACCTGTAAGGTGCCATGGTCCCTAGGGGCCCGGATGGCTTCCCCCTTTTCTATTTTTTTGTTCGTCAGCACCCAAAGCCCCCCCAACCTCTAAGGGGCCCAGATGGCATCCCCTTTTTTTTCCGTCAGCAACCAAAGCCCCCCCACCTCTAATGGACCTGGTGGTCCCCAGATGGCATCCCCTTTTTCTTTATTTTTTTTTTATTTCGTCTGCACACAAAGCCCCCCGACCTTAAATCACGGCGGCAGCCCCCCCAGCTTCTCGATTTGCAGGGCCTTCCCACTTCTCAACTTGTGACACTCCCCTCTGCTTCTCAATTTGCGGCGGCACCACCCTCCCCCCCCCCCCCCCCCAGTTCCCTGCTCCAGGGGGCCCATGCCTGATGGAGGCCCTGCCCCTGACATTCGTCTGAGCCAGCACTCTAATCCATTTTGCGTCAGGAGTGTATAGACGCCAGTAATGAAATTTGCCATCTCAACCGCCGCTCATCCTTAACATATAGGAAAGACTCTTGTAAACGAAACAAGGTTCATTTATTCAGCTCATTAACTGACAAATCATATTTTTGTTGCTCTCATTGGCATACAGAAGTATGTGAAATGCAAGACAAATTACGCTCCACAAAAAAAAAAGACGAGGAACTGGAAATAAACTAAATGTATCAAATGTACTTATGTAACTGATATACTTAGAAAATTTAAATAAAATAGTCAGCGCATTCAGGCCCATTATTGTAATAGATCCAATTAGTGTTGGAGTTTTTGAAGTTCACAGCTGACGTCGGATCAAAGCTTTGTATACTACAGACAGAAGTCTCCTCTGGTGAAATCAATTAGACGTAAGCTGTTTATCATTAAACAGAATACATCAGTTTTATGTCTGACTGTCTTTGACTTAAAAATATGATTATATGAGCTGTTTATGCGTGGAATATTAACAGGAAACTCCCACGTGGGCCCAGCTCAGAAATAAATAAGCTTTGGGTGCTCTACATAGAAGAACAGGCTCTGTTTGTCACCAATACCCAGGCGCCATAAAATCCTCCACCAAAAACCAGCGGTGGCCCGTCCATACTCTACATCAGGGCGCCGGACGCATGGATTCCAATGTTTTTTGTTTTTTTTAGAAGCACATGATCACAGCCTGAGGCTCTAATTGGCTTAAAAAAAGGGTGGGCACGGGGCGCAGAATATTGATATTTGCTATTGTCTTCCTAATACTCCTCCCGGCCAATTGTGGCTCAAGAAGCGGGTCCTGAGACCCGATTGGCCTCGAGGAGAAGCGATCCGTTTGGCCGCCATGGAGGAGGAGGAGGAGACACAGGGGAAGCTGCCCCGCCGTGAAGCCGAGGAAGGAGGAGATGTCCACCAGCCAGAGGAAGCCCGCGACCTAGATAGGGTAAGTGCGGGACCGACCGACCGTTGGTGGGGGGGATGTGGGAGACCTGACTGAGCGCCGAAAGGGGGGGGGGGTGCCAAAAAATCTAACACCAGCCGCCACTGCCTAAAATCCTTAATATACAGTAGGCAGTTCTTCGACCCCTTGTTTATGCATTTAGAACCTGCCAAATAAAATTATTGGTCAGTTTACTTGACTCTACACAACTCTTTTTTTCTAAAATTCCTTTATTAATAATTTATCTTCAACATTTAAGGCTCTACCCACATATTAGAGCACATACTTTTGCTTCCTTTTTAAGTATAAAGGGCCGCACCCATCCAATGCCGTGACTCCACCTATGAGGATTCTTCTTAATTTCTTATTCTCAATCACACATCCAGGCTTCTCCCATTCTGCACCTTTACCTACCTTACAATTGTCTGGTAGCGCTCACTAACCTGCAGACGCAGTGTAGATATTGCCCATAACGCATGTGCTACCTGCAGACAGTGCCACCCATGCCACCAATGCCGTAATGTATAGATTCTGCTGCAGTAGTAGTAGATTTTTTTTACATTAATTAGCAATGGCGCATGGTGCTCAAAATTTTTTGGGGGGGCGCAAACAAACGAAAAAACAAACAAAAAAAAAACAATTGCAGCCTTACTGTGCCCATCAAATGCAGCCACTGTGCCCATCAAATGCAGCCACTGTGCTCATCAAATGCAGCCACTGTGACCAACAAACGCAGCCACTGTGCCATCAATTGTCACCACTGTGCCATGCCATCAAACGCAGCCACTGTGCCCATCAATTGTCGCCACTGTGCCATGCCATCAAACGCAGCGTTTGTGCCATCAATTGTCACCACTGTGCCATGCCATCAAACGCAGCCACTGTGCCATGCCATCAAACGCAGCCACTGTGCCATCAATTGTCACCACTGTGCCATGCCATCAAACGCAGCCACTGTGCCCATCAATTGTCGCCACTGTGCCATACCATCAAACGCAGCCACTCTGCCATCAATTGTCACCACTGCGCCATGCCATCAAACGCAGCCCCTGTGCCCATCAATTGTTGCCACTGTGCCAATTGTCGCCACTGTGCCCTTTAATTGTTGCCACTGCGCCCTTTAATTGTCGCCACTGCACCCTTTAATTGTCGCCACTGCACCCTTTAATTGTCGCCACTGTGCCCTTTAATTGTTACCACTGTGCCAATTGATGCCACTGTGCCCTTTAATTGTCGCCACTGTGACAATTGTTGCCACTGTGCCAATTTTCGCCGCTGTGCCCTGTAAAATGCTGCCCCCCGACTTTCTGGGGTTGTCCATCCTTCTTTCACCTTCCCTCGATGTCTTCTCCCACCCTCGATGACGATTCAGCCAATCAGGTTACCGGTAACCAGAACCGGTGAACTTGATTGGCCGAGACGCCTGTCAGTCTTATCCAGGGAACGCACCCCCCGTGCGTCCCTTGGATAAGTATTTGGAAGCCGATTACAGCCGCTGGCTCTGATAGGCACTTCCACAGCTAACCAGCTGCCGTTATTCAGATGGCCGGTGCTCGGCAGGGGGCCGGCCATCTGAATAGTCGGCGGCAGCAGTTTTCTTGCTTATTCCCTTCTTCCCCACGCCCTTACAATCAATACCGCGACAATACATAGATTCATGCAATGCATGAATCTACCGTATTTATCGGCGTATACCGCGCACTTTTTTGCCCTGAAAATCAGGGCAAAATCGTGGGTGCGCGATATACGCTGATCCCCGCTTTCCCGCGCCGAGTTTGAATACTGCATGTACAGGACGTGAGCGCGAGAGTAGCCGAGCCTGCCCGACTATACACGAGTGTACTGCGCTCGGTATATGCCGGCACAGTATTTGAACTCGGCACGGGAAAGCGGGGATCGAGCGGGGAGGACGCCGCAGAAGGACGCCGGACACGACGAAGAGGACACCCAAAGCCGCAGACGGACGCCACACCCAACGAGGCCGCCGATGGACGCCGCGCAAGACACCAAAGTACTAAAATCTTTTTTTACAGGAATGTCGGGTCCACTTTAGGGGTGCGCGCTATACGCCGGAGCGCGCAATACTCCGATAAATACGGTATGTATTGTGTCAGTGGCGGTGCGAGAGAGAGGGGGCGGCGCTCCAGCGCCCTCTATGGACGCACCGCCACTGTTAATTGGTTATCTGTTCAGGTCGCCCGGGGGGCTCCCCTGCTGGCCGGGCCCGGTACAACACGGCCAGTTGTACTGGCCTATCAGCGGCCCTGCTGGTAGTGACCATAATAATCTGGCCATTCTGTTCCCAAGCATAGCTTATCCAGTTTGAGAGGAACATTTTGCATACGATAAGGATTCTTGTTTTTGCACAGCTGAGCACCGACATTGAATTCTAATCGTCTACGCTTTGTGAATTAATCCGACAGAAAAAAAAAAGCAAAGGTCTACCCCGAGTATAATATAATACAATAATTAGCTCCTATTTCCTGGTTTTATCATACTCCCAGCAAAGTTCCTCCAACATGCCCATGTTATCATAGAACAGAAAGTTCGGAAGATATATTTAATGATTAAGGACCGGGAACAGCCTGGTGAAAAATGTGCCGGCAGCATTGCCAGGTCTTTCACGCTCTTGCACAAATCATTTTATCTTCCCGGGCACGGCTGCCAAGATCCGATGAGATCTCAGTCATTTATTAATGTACATTCCGCAGTGCACGTCGCTAAGTACATTGTTATCTTTATAAATTAAAACCGTTTTATTACTGAGGGACTACAGCACAGCTAAATATATGAAGATGGAACGTTGTTAATCTCATGTAGGGGACAAATCGGGGGGGAATGTGATACACATGTTTAGTCATTCAGCCTGACCTCATTTTTAAAGGAAAATGCTTTACAGGATAAAACGCCAAAAAGAGCAGAACATACAAGATAGATGTTCTGCAGATAGATAGATACACAATATTATCAAAAGTATTGGGACACCTGTCCTTACACGCACATGTAGCTAGATTCAGGTAGAGTTAGGTCGGCGTATCAGTAGATACGCCGACCTAACTCGGAATCTGCGCCGACCTAAGTTTAAGTGTATTCTTAAACAGAGATACACTTAAACCTAGCTAAGATACGGCGGCTTGCGCCGTCCTATCTTAGGGTACAATATTTAGCCTGGCCGCTTGGTGGCGCTTCCATTGCGGTCGTCGTAGAGTATGTAAATCACTAGATACGCCTATTCACGAACGTATGCCCGGCCGACGCAGTACAGATACGCTGTTTACGTAACGCTTTATCAGGCCTAAAGTTATTCCATAAAATATTTGGAATAGTAATGTTAAAGTATGGCCGCCGTTCCCGCTTCTAAATTTCGAAAATGTTACGTCGTTTGCGTAAGTCGTCCGTGAATAGGGATTTACGTCCACGTCGAAATCAATAGGCCCGTGCGACGTACGCTGCCGCAATGCACACGGGGAAATGTAGGCGGACGGCGCATGCGCCGTTACAAAAAAACATCAATCACGTCAGGTCAAACAAAATTGTTATAAAACACGCCCCCTCAGCCTATTTTGAATTTACGCTACGCCACCGTATATTAGGAGGCAAGTACTTTGAGAATACAGTACTTGCCTCTCTGACTTAAGGCGGCATAGCGTAAATACGATATGCTACGCCGCCTTAAAGTTGCGCCGCTCTCTGTGGATCTACCCAATGAACTTTAATGGCATCCCAGTCTTAAGCCTTGTACACACTGTGACAGACTCACCCGGGACAGAGGGTTTTGGAGGGAACTGAATGCCAGCCATGGGTGTCCGCTCCATAGGGCAAGGGGGGAAATTGACCCCCCCCTGGAAAATCGAGAAGGTGTTGAAGAGTCTCGCGGCTGTGGGTTGTCTGAGCAGTCCCGGGCCGGATGTCACACAGACACAGTGAGCAGAGTGAAGCCACCTCCAGTGTTTATGTGTACACAGGGAACCTGCTGTGCCCATGCCATGCTGATGGCTGATCTTAGGTACTGAATGGGATGGGGGGTCCATCTGTGCTGAAGGGGGGGTTTGTGCTGAATGGGGGTCCATCTGTGCTTAATGGGGGGGGGCTGTACTGAAGGGGGGTCCATCTGTGCTGAATAGAGGGGTCTGTGCTGAAGGGGGGTCTGTGCTGAATGGAGGGGTCTGTGCTGAATGGAGGGGTCTGTGCTCAAGGGGGGTCTGTACATTCTCTAGGCTATATTTATATGGGCATGGAGTGAAGCTGAATTATCTCAAGAGCTATTTCACACTGCCAGCTGGCTGCGTTATCGGTAAAGCGTCGATTTACCATGATTTTATCTGCGCTATTTGGCCGATAGCACGGTGCTTTTAACCCCTGCTAGCGTTTGAAGAAAGGGTTAAATGCGTATTGCCGCTGCGGAAGCGTCCCCCCCTGAAAAAATTTCAAAGGACGCCCATGATGCCAGCCTCTTGCCGTCACCTCCAGCCATCTGTCTGTTCTCTGTGCTAATTGACCCTGCTATTGTGTGAAGATGTCCTGTGTTTACACTTATGATAATGTGTATTGTATAGCAGGTGAGCGAGGAGACGTGACGTCTACCCTGAAAGGTCATATATATGAGTCACCTAGTCTGGGTAAATGATTAGTTAATTGGAGATTTCTTTTGATGGTATTTAATCACCTCTGAAGTTTTTATTTTTTGTTAAAAAAAACAGATCAAGTTTTTTTTTAGTTTTTTTTTATATCTTTTTATATTTTGTTATAAAATTTTGCAAACAGGTAATTTTTCTCCTTCATTGATGTACGCTGATGAGGCTGCACTGATGGGCACTGTGACAGACTCGCACCCTCTTATGTCTAAAAATCATCCTATGTCCATTAGGGGCATAGGATGACTGAGAAATGATCTCTTGGACTACCCGAGATGGGATTATTATGTAATTATTATCCACAATATATTCCAGGATATCTGTAAAGAACTATTTATTGTTTGTTGATTCTGAACTCAACGGGTTAATTGTAAGAGTGACGCATTCATACTGTTGGGACATATACTGTTAGATGCTAATGTCCTCACCTCCAGTCATCTGTCTGTTCTCTGTGCTAACTGACCCAGCTATTGTGTGAAGATGTCCTGTGTTTACACTTATGATAATGAGTATTGTATAGCAAGTGAGCGAGGAGACGGGACGTCTACCCTGAAAGGCCAGATCTATGAGTCACCTCGTCTGGGGAAAATGATTAGTTAATTAGCTCATGTTAATTTATGTTCTGGTTACCTCTTTAACTGTATATAAGGTTGTATTCTTGGTTCTAATAAACACTCCATGTTCAGCAGCCAAACAAGTCTCGTCTCATTGTGTGCTTGAGAGCAGCTGGAATATCTGATATCTATATCCAGACTGATAGGAAGCGGTATATGACGGAAGCAATCAAGCAGAGGGTGGGACACACGATCCAACTTTATGGCCATACTTGTCTGACAAGCGCGTTGCGTCGGAATAATCCGACCGTGTGTATGCTCCATCAGACAAATATTGGCTGAAATAACGACAACAAAAGTTGGCTGTTCATGCTCACCAATTGTTGGCCCATAAATCTGTTACGAGTGGTGATTAAGGGGACAGTGGCGACAATTGGCACAGTGGCGACAATTGGCACAGTGGCGACAATTGGCACAGTGGCGACAATTAAAGGGCACAGTGGCGACAAAGGGCACAGTGGCGACAAAGGGCACAGTGGCGATGAAGGGCACAGTGGCGACAATTAAAGGGCACAGTGGCGACGAAGGGCACTGTGGCGACAATTAAAGGGCACAGTGGCGACAATTGATGGGCACAGTGGCTGCGTTTGATGGCATGGCACAGTGGCTGTGTTTGATGGCATGGCACAGTGGCTGTGTTTGATGGCATGGCACAGTGGCTGCGTTTGATGGCATGGCACAGTGGTGACAATTGATGGCACAGTGGCTGCGTTTGATGGCATGGCACAGTGGCTGCGTTTGATGGCATGTCACAGTAGCTGTGTTTGATGGCATGGCACAGTGGTGACAATTGATGGCACAGTGGCTGCGTTTGATGGCATGGCACAGTGGCTGCGTTTGATGGCATGGCACAGTAGCTGTGTTTGATGGCATGGCACAGTAGCTGCGTTTGATGGACCCAGTGGCTGCATTTGATGGGCAAAGTGGCGGCATTTGATGGGCACAGTGGCTGCATTTGATGGGCACAGTGAGGCTGCAATTGTTTATTTTTTTTGTTTTGTTTTTTTGTTTGTTTGCGCCCCCCCAAAAATGTTAAGCACCAGCCGCCACTGGGCCACACAGTACTGTACACACATACACATACAGTATACATACACAATATACACACACAGGTACACAATATACACACACACACACTGAGAAGGTACTGGAGAGGCGGGGCAGCTATAATCTTGGGATTTTTAGACCAAAATGATGTCGGTAAGGGACATTTCAGGGACAGATGTAAAAAAACACAGATTTTTACATACTGTCCCTGGTTTTACTGAGGCTGGGAACCCTGATGGGGCCCCCTAGTGGCATGTGCCCGAGTGCCCGAATGGTCAGTCCGCCCCTGTTGGTGTTTCTACTGTGAAGGGATACAGTCACGTACCTGGCAGGAGTCTGATATGATGAGGTCGGCCTCCCTTGTATCTCCTACCCATGCCCCACTGAAGGTGGAACAGATGGTGGCTGGGGTCAAGAGGAACACGAGTGCCCGGGAATGTGACGGCGCGCACCCGCGTTTGCCTAGTAACAGAGCAGGACCGTGGAGCTCTGTGTGTAAACACAGAGATCCAAGTCCTGTCAGGTAGAGGAGACCGATGCTGTGTCCCTTGTACATAGGGACACAGATCGGTCACCTCCCCCCAGGGCCGCTGATAGGGGGGGACTACCAGTCCTCCTGTAGGGGGCCCGAGCTCATAGGGGGGCCCAAACAGCAGAGGTAATCAGTGCGGTTGGATGGAGGGGCAATTTCAGAATGCCCTATGTGACGCTGTGCAGCAGCTGAAAACCGGTTTCTCCCCCTCCCATCGACTTTCAGCTGCTGCAGGGAGAGACACAGACACAGCTGCCGGCTTCCCTGTCCCATTAAAAAAAATAACAAATTGTAACACTGTTTTGTTTTAATCCCTTGTAAAAATGTTATAAAATTCTTGGATTTTTTTTTTGTAAAAATTGTAAAATAATTGTTTTTCAAAACGTTTAAATGTTTATTTAAAAAATTATAAAATGTTTTTGTTCAAAAATGTAAAAAGAAAACTATTTTAAAAAGGGGGGCTAATTCACGCAGCTTCTCTGTTATCTTTGTGTCCGCTAAGAATGTATATTTTAAGTGAAAATCTTGTTTTGATATATTTGAGGGGGGCCCTGCCAGGTAGGCTGTACGGGGCCCCGTGATTTCTAACAGCAGCCCTGCCTCCCCCAGTCAGTCCCCTCCCCCTACAGTAAGAATCACTCACTAGGCTACACATTTAACCCCTTCCTCGCCCCCTAGTGTTAACCCCTTCCCGGCCATGCCTCTTTTATACAGTTATTAGTCCATGTTTATAGCACTGTTCACTGTATAAATGTGAATGGTCCCAAAAATGTGTCAAAAGTGTCCGATATGTCTGCTATAATGTTGCAGTCCCAATAAAAATCGCAGAACGCCGCCATTCCTAGTAAAAAAAAAAAAAAAACATAATTATGTCCCCTATTTTGTAGGCGCTATAACTGGCGTTAGGGACGCACTCCTGCGCGTGCACACCGTTCGTTGCGCATTGGCGTTCTGGACGTCTGTTGTCCGGGAATGACAGACGTGAATCAGCTGTTCTCTTACAAGATACAATATTTCCACCTCTTTCCCTTTTGGTCAGTTGAGCTGTAAAGTGTTTTCTTTTTCTTGGAGTCTCTCCATGTATTCCTTTCGGTATTCCAAGCCCGGTGTTTGTTGATCCCCCGGCGGTATTGCGATGATTTCATGGTTTTAACCTGCGCATTCTCCATGTTCCTCGGCGCCCTTGTGCCTGAGCCCATCAGAGGAGAAGAGCGGCTTTCATCTGAATACAAGAGAATAAAGAAACCTTTCACCTTGACAAACATCAATATCCGTCATGGCAGCGCCCGCCGCTCCATCTTCTCCGAGAGGAGAGAGACCCGCGTTACCTCCGCCATAATGACTTGTCGCCCATTACTCACCCCACCTAATACCAGCCGAGTCCCACAATTATTTTCTGTTCTTCCGGTTAATCTACGACTCCATTTAATTCCGTCTTCTCCGCACCTCTTGCTGATTCACAGCTCACCCCAACCTTCCAGTTATTTATTTTGAACATGATGAGAAAACCCATCTGGTCTAGGCAGGGCTAGGGCAAGGGGTGGGCAGGAGGGGAGGCTGCCCTGGGCTCTGTGGTATCATGTGAGGTGTGGGGGGGGGGGGGGTATTTGTGTTGCATGGGGAATTTGGTGGGTAGCAGGGGGTAAGAATTGTTCAAGGATTGGAAATTTGGGGGGGTTGCTAGAAAATGTGATTTGGGGGGATTTGTGTTGGTAGGGGGATGCGGTTGGAGGATTTGTGCTAGGAGGGGGGATTAGGGGTGTTTGTGCTAGAAGTGGTGATATGGTAGAGGGGGGAGGGGATTGGTGCTAGGTGGGGATTTTTTGTTTTGAGGGGGTTTGCTAGTAGGGATGATCGGGGCATATTTGTGCTAAGAGGGCAAATGGTGGGGGGGATTTGTGCTGGGAGGGGCTGGGGGTAATTTGTGCTGGGAGGGTGGTTGGGGGGATTTGTGCTAGGAGGGGGGATTTGTGCTGGAAGGGGGGGTTGGGGGAATTTGTGCTGGGGGGGGGTATGGGCAGTTGTGCTGAGAGAGGGGGATGGGGGGATTTGTGCCGGGAAAGGTGATTTAGGGGGATTTGTGTTGGGAGGGGGATGGGATTGGAGGATTGTGCTAGAAGAGGTGATATAGAAGAGGGGAATGGGGATTGGTGCTAGGTGGGGAAACTGTTTTTTGACGGGGGTGCTAGTATAGATGATCGGGGCATATTTGTGCTAGGAGGGCAAGTGTGTGTGTGTGTGTGTGTGTGTGTAGGGGGGGTTGTGCTGGGGGGGGGTATTTGAAGACAGGGAGGATTTAAGCTTGAAGGAGGAATATGGGGGATAAAGATGTGTGCTGGGAGGGGGGAATTTATGATTAGGGGTGGATTTGTCCTGGGAGGAGGGTAAATGTATAATTTGGGGGGTAACTGCTGACACATAATTTTCATACATCTTGGGGGGGGGGGGGGCACAGCTTGGCATGTTCGCCTTGGGCTCTAAGTGACCTTGTCCTGGCACTGGGTCTAGGACTTGAGGTGGGGGGGGGCACAGCTTGGCATGTTCGCCTTGGGCTCTAAGTGACCTTGTCCCGGCACTGGGTCTAGGACTTGAGGTGGGGGGGGCACAGCTTGGCATGTTCGCCTTGGGCTCTAAGTGACCTTGTCCCGGCACTGGGTCTAGGACTTGAGGTGGGGGGGGGGGGCACAGCTTGGCATATTCGCCTTGGGCTCTAAGTGACCTTGTCCCGGCACTGGGTCTAGGACTTGAGGTGGGGGGGGGGCACAGCTTGGCATGTTCGCCTTGGGCTCTAAGTGACCTTGTCCCGGCACTGAGTCTAGGACTTGAGGTGGGGGGGGGGCACAGCTTGGCATATTCGCCTTGGGCTCTAAGTGACCTTGTCCTGGCACTGGGTCTAGGACTTGAGGTGGGGGGGGGGGGCACAGCTTGGCATATTCGCCTTGGGCTCTAAGTGACCTTGTCCCGGCACTGGGTCTAGGACTTGAGGTGGGAGGGCCAGAGGTTACATTTCTCTTGGGTTTCACGTCTATTTAATTAAAGGTTGAAGACACACAAAAACTTATCCTTTTGCCCCCCACCCCTAAGCAGATCTAGCACACCCCCCCCTACAGGAAACTCATCTGGTCTAGGGCTTGAGGTCAGGGGGGGGGCAAAGGTTACATTTCTCTTGGGTTCCCCCTTTATCTAATTAAAGATTGAAGACACCTTCACACAAAGTTTCCTTATCATTTTGCCCCCACCCCGTAGCAGATCTAGAACCCCTCCCTCTCCTCCCCACTCAAAATAATATAAAATGTTTTTAATTCACGAAACAGTTTTTTTCCCCAAAAAAAACATATTTAAAAAATTACAGCGCAAATACCGTGTGACGTAAATAAACCGTAGTGTAACTCTCGCGGCGTAACGGCGCCTAATTCAAATTGGCGAGTAGGGGGGCGTTTCATTTAAATGAAGCGCGTCCCCGCGCCGAAACGACCGTCCCTAAATTTCCCGCCGTGCATTGCGCTAAATGACGTCGCAAGGACGTCATTGTTTTGACGTGGACGTAAATTACGTCCATCCCGATTCACGGGACGACTCACGCAAACGAAAAAAAAAAAAATTCAAATTAAACGTGGGAACGACAGGCAATACTTAACATAGCAGCTTTAACTATACGCCGGAAAAAGCCGACTAGAGACGACGTAAGAGAATGCGCCGGCCGCTCGTACGTTCGTGGATCGTCGGAAATAGCTAATTTGCATACTCGACGCGGATTACGACGTGAACGCCACCCAGCGGACGCCGAAGAATTGCATCTAAGATCCGAAGGCGTACGAAGCCGTACGCCTGTCGGATCTAACCCAGGCGCCGTCGTATCTTGTTTTGAGGATTCAAAACAAAGATACGACGCGGGAAATTTGAAAGTACGCTGGCGTATCAGTAGATATACGCCGGCGTACTCGTTTTGTGGATCTGCCCCCAAATGTTTTGGGGGTTCTGAGTAATTTTCTAACAAAAAATAGGAATTTAAACTTAAACAAAAAGTTCCAGAAAAGGTCTGGTATGGAAGTGGTTAAGTCAGCTTACTTTTTTTTTTGCGCCTGTTTATTTTCGGGGGGGGGGGGAGAACTCGCACGCGCTGAAATTTAAAATAGAAAAACATCATTAAAATGTCTGCTTGCTCTTTTTCTCTTTTTCTAATCACATTTTAATTGGGATCTACGGCCAAAACAAACACAAAAACAATAGGCACGTGCGCGCGCAAAGCTCCCTTTTTAATGAGCCGCCGGCGATGGGAACAGACAGGAGTGTCAGCGAGTTTGTCAGGCTTGGAGGAGAACAAAAGATTCTTCGCGTGGAAATCGCCAATCCTACGTATCAGAGGCCAGACAGACTGGATCGGCACCGTCAGCCAAAAAAAAAACAACAACTTCCGATGCCGCCAATATGGGACAACTTTATAATGATATATAAAAATAACAACACAGGTGTACGAGGAACGCCAGCCCTTCTCCAGATACGCCGTCGTAACTCTGAGTGTGAGGTCGTCGCATCGCTGCGCCTGATTCATAGAATCAGATACGCCTCACTGTTGCCTAGATACGAGCGGCGTAAGTCTCCTACGCCGTCGTATCTTGGGGTGCATATTTACGCTGGTCGCTAGGGGCGCTTCCGTAGATTTACGTGTAGAATATGCAAATGAGCTAGATACGCCGATTCAGAAACGTACGTGCGCCCGGCACATTGATTTACATCGTTTACGTAAGGCTTTTTTCGGCGTAAAGTTTCCCCTGCTATATGAAGCGTAGCCAATGTTAAGTATGGACGTCGGGACATAGTAGAATTTTGCGTTGTTTTTTTTGCGTAAGTCGTACGCGAATAGGGCTGTGCGTAAGTTACGTTCACGTTAAAAGCATTGACTATTTGCGCCGTAATTTGGAGCATGCGCACTGGGATACTTTTACGGCATGCGCCGTTCGTTAGGAGCGTCAATTACGTGGGGTCACGATTAATTAGCATACAACACGCCCCCGTAACTTCAGGCGCAAGTTCTTTCTGAATACGGGACTCGCCTCTCAAAGTAACGGCGGCGTAGCGTATCTGAGATACGCTACACCCGCCTAAAGATAGGAGTTTCTTTCTGAATCTGGGCCTAGAGGCGGGATTTATGATTTCTCCAATCACAAGCAGGGGGTGGGGACTGTGCTCCTCCAGGCATTCCCGGGGATGGGATCTGGGTGGACATCATATGACGTCCTGGGCTTTGCGGGGGGATATCTGAATGATGGGTGCAGCTAGAGGCATCATTCAGATATCACCGTCTTCAGCCGGCGATCCTGCGCACCATAAGAACGATCATAGCGGCGTTTCCGCCGCTTGATCATTCTTATAGGCGTCGGGAGGGGGGTGCTTCTCCGGGCTCTCCCGTGCCATCGGGGGCCCAGAGAAGGAATCGTCTGGCGCAGGCAGGAAGCATAGAGATGACTGGTGACCAGATGGTCACCAGTCATCTCTATGACCGTCGGGGGCCCGGGCGCGATGTGATGACGTCACGCCCGGGTACCCGTAAGTAAACAAAGCCGCGATTGCGGCTAGTGAGCAACACTGATCATGAGATCGGTGAAATTTTTTCACCGATCTCATGCTTTCCAGCCTGGAGGAGAGATGTGGGGGGAGGGGGAGGTCTTATTGACCCCGCATCTCTCCATAAAGAGGACCTGTCACACACATTTCCTATTACAAGGGATGTTTACATTCCTTGTAATAGGAATAAAAGTGATAAAATTTTTTTTTAAAAAGTGTAAAAAAATAAATAAGTAAAAAAAAAAAAAAAAACGCCCCTGTCCCCGGTAGCTCGCGCGCAGAAGCGAACGCACACGTAAGTCCCGCCGACATATGTAAACGCTGTGTAAACCACACCCTATTCCCTAGGGTGTCTTCTAAAAAAAACATACATAATGTTTGGGGGTTCTGAGTAATTTTCTAGCAAAAGAATGATGATTTGTACATGTAGGGGAGAAGCGCCAGAATAGGCCCGGTATTGAAGTGGTTAAAGCATAAAACTGTTTTTTTTTTCGACAAAAAAAAAAAAATATTTGAAAAATTGCTGCGCAAATACCGTGCGAGATAAAAAGTTGAAATGACCGCCATTATATTCTCTAGGGTCTCTGCTAAAAAAAAAACATATAATGTTTGTGGGTTTCTATGTAATTTTCTAGCCAAAAAAAAATATAGGGCCAGATTCACAGAAGAAGTACGACGGAGTATCTGCTTTCAAATTTGCCGCGTCGTATCTTTATTTGTAATTCACAAACAAGATACGACGGCATTTGGCTAAGATCCGACAGGCGTACGGCTTCGTACGCCTTCGGATCTTAGGATGCAATACTTCGGCGGCCGCTGGGTGGAGTTTGCGTCGTTTTCCAGCGTCGGGTATGCAAATTAGCCTTTACGGCGATCCACGAAGGTACGCGCGTTCGTTACGTCGTCACTAGTCGGTTTTTCCCGTCGCAAACATAAGCCTGCTTTTTCATGGCTTACATTTAGACCAGCCATGTTAAAGTATGGCCGTCGTTCCCGCGTCGAATTTCAATTTTTTTTTTTTTGCGTAAGTCGTCCGTGAATACGAAAGTACGTAACGCACGTCGCCGTTCAAAACATTACGTCGGGGCGACGTCATTTCGCGCAAAGCACGGCGGGAAATTTCAAAACGGAGCATGCTCAGTACGTTCGGCGCGGGAACGCGCCTAATTTAAATGGTCCCTGCGCCATTTTAATTAGGCGGGCTTGCGCCGGACGGCTTTACGCTACGCCGCTGCAAGTTTACACGAAAGTGCTTTGTGAATCAAGCACTTACGATGAAAACTTGCGGCGGAGTAACTTAAAGGACATACGTTCGTGAATCTGGCCCATAATATTTGTGGGTTTCTATGTAATTTTCTAGCAAAAAAATATATAATTTTTACATGTAGGAGAGAAATTAGCCTGGTTGGCAAGTAGTTAAAATACGTGCGCAAAAAAAAAAAAAAAAAAATATGACAGTTGAAGTGCCGAAATAAACACATCTGTATGATCGTGTGTAGGTCTCCATTTTCCGAAGGAGTTGATGAAGCCCACATCCCTCCGTACAAGTGACGTCACCGCACATTCCAGAGCCATAGAAGCTGAAAAGCCAGTAAATTGCATTGAAGTTGGATCCCATCAAGCTGGAGAAATTAACTACAAAAGGCATTAAATTTTGATCCCACTTCATTAAATGTTGCGCATTATATTGCTACAGATTAACAGAGATTTTCAGCCAATTAAATATGCAAAAAATAAATTAATTTTGCCTTCCATCAAAGCTCAGACGGTTTACTTCTATGTGTTTTTATCCTACGGTATGGGTGAGTTGCGGATATCCTTTTTTCACTTCTGTATACGTTGTACGGTGAAAAGGAAACTCCATTACAAATGATATAAACCTGCCAAATGGAATTTCTTAAAAAAATTACATTCCGGGAAACCCTCCCAGAAGTGAAATGTCATCTTTTTCGAAATTTTCGTCAGCGAGTTCTGGGATTTCTAGAAGTGGAGTGATGGAGCACTGGGCTAGCTTGCTGGTAGTTTTTAGCGATAAGCTTCTTTTAACCACTTAAGCCCCGGACCATTTTGCAGCTAAATGCCCAGGCCAGGTTTTGCGATTCGGCACTGCGTCGCTTTAACAGACAATTGCGCGGTCGTGCGACGTGGCTCCCAAACAAAATTGGCGTCCTTTTTCCCCACAAATAGAGCTTTCTTTTGGTGGTATTTGATCACCTCTGCGGTTTTTATTTTTTTCGCTATAAACAAAAATAGAGCGACAATTTTGAAAAAAATGCAATATTTTTTACTTTTTGCTATAATAAATATCCCCCAAAAACATATATACATTTTTTTTTTTCCTCAGTTGAGGCTGATACGTATTATTCTACCTATTTTTGGTAAAAAAAATCGCAATAAGCGTTTATCAATTGGTTTGCGCAAAATTTATAGCGTTTTTTTTTTTCGTGACTGCGACATTATGGCAGACACATCGGACAATTTTTACACATTTTTGGGACCATTGTCATTTTCACAGCAAAAAATGCATTTAAATTGCATTCTTTATTGTGAAAATGACAGTTGCAGTTTGGGAGTTAACCACAAACTAAACGTGTTAGGTTTCACCTAGTGTGTGTTTACAACTGTAGGGGGGTGTGGCTGTAGGTCTGATGTCATCGATTGTGTCTCCCCTATAAAGGGGATGACACAATTGATGCGCCGCCACAGTGAAACACGGGGAAGCCGTGTTTAAATACGGCTCTCCCCGTTCTTCAGCTCTGGGGAGCGATCGCGACGGAGCGGCTATAAACGAATAGCCGCGCCGTCGTCCCAGATCGCTCCCCGAGGGAATCCGACCGCCGCACGCAGCGGGGGGGGGTCCCGATCGGACCCCCGACCCGCGGAAAGGCAGGGACGTATATATACGCCCATCTGCCTGTCCGTGCCATTTTGCGGACGTAAATAGTCGTGCGGTGGGCGTTAAGTGGTTAAAGGGAATACCATTCCAGAACATGGAAAAAAATATTAAATATATTTATTATTAAAAAAAGCAACAAATGAAAAAAATAAATATATATATACCCGTATTTATCGGCATATAACACGCACAGGCGTATAACACGCACCCTAACTTTAGGAGGGACGTTTCAGAAAAAAAACTTTCCACAGCCCCCTGCTTATAACACGCAGGCACAGTTTACCCTCTATTTTCAGGGTAAAAAAAGTGAGTGTTATACCCCAATAAATACAGTATATTATATATATAAATAATTATTTATTTTGTATTATTAAATTATTATTAAAAAAAGCAATAAAAAAAATCAAAAACTCATAACTTTGTAATAATTTGTTGGGATAAGCTTCTTTATAATATATTTATTATTATTATTATTATTATTATTATTATTATTATTATTATTTATTTATTATAAAAAAAAGCAACAAATGGAAATTTTTAGAGAGCGATCTTCTCCGCCGCTTCCGGGTATGGGCTGCGGGACTGGGCGTTCCTATTTGATTGACAGTCTTCCGACGGTCGCATCCATTGGGTCACGATTTTCGGAAAGTAGCCGAACGTCGGTGCGCAGGTGCCGTATAGAGCCGCACCGACGTTCGGCTTCTTTTGGCTACTCGTGACGCGATGTATGCGACTGTCGGAAGACTGTCAATCAAAATAGGAATGCCCAGTCCCGAAGACCATACCCGAAAGCGGCGGAGAAGATCGCTCTCTAAAACGGTAAGTACAGCTTCGATTTTAAAAAAACTAGCTGATTTCCCTAGACAAAATGAGCCTCAATCTAATGTTAAACATTTTTTTTAGGGTGAACTCCCGCTTTAAGTAGGCCCAGCTATGCCGGATGGGGCCTGCAGTCCTAAAAGAGGATCCAAAGCTGTCTGTCCACAAGGGAGGAAGCTGTCTTGATGAAGGAAACCAGGGGAGGACCTGCCCTGGAGGAGACCGGCAAAGTGCTAGTGAATATATGAATCTAAATATAATAATATAAATGAATCTAAATATAATAATATAAATGAATCTAAATATGATGATATAAATGAATATAAATATGATGATATAAATGAATATAAATATGATAATATAAATGATATCAATTATTATAAATATAGGGGTAGATTCACGTAGAATCGTGTTTCTTTGTGCGGGCGTAACGTATCCTATTTACGTTACGCCTCCGCAACTTTTACAAGCAAGTGCCATATTCTCAAAAGAAAGTTGCGGCGGCGTAGCGTAAATAGGCCGGCGTAAGCCCGCCTAATTCAAATTGTGAAGAGGTGGGCGTGTGTTATGTAAATTAACCCTGACCCGACGTGATTGACGTTTTTCACGAACGCCGTCCGTGGAATTTCCCAGTGTGCGTTGCTCCAAAGTACGCCGCAAGGACGTCATTGGTTTCGACATGAACGTAAATTACGTCCAGCCCCATTTACGGACGACTTACGCAAACAATGTTAATTTTTCAAATTTCGTCGCGGGAACGACGGCCATACTTAACATTGGTGCGCTGCATATACGCCTCATATAGCAGGGGTAACTTTACGCCTGGAAAAGCCTAACGTAAACTGCGTAACTGTACTGCGTCGGCTGGGCGTACGTTCGTGAATTCGCGTATCTAGCTGATTTACATATTCTAGGCGTAAATCAGCGTACACGCCCCTAGCGGCCAGCGTAAATATGCAGTTAAGATCCGACGGCGTAAGAGACTTACGCCGGTCGGATTTAATAGAAATCTATGCGTAACTGATTCTATGAATCAGGCGCATACATGCGACCGGCCAGACTCAGAGATACGACGACGTATCTGGAGATACGCCGTTGTATCTCCTCTGAGAATCTGGCCCATAAAGTACAGTGCTGCACGACCGCGCAATTGTTAGTTAAAGTAACGCAGCGCCAAAAGAGCAAATAAATGACGCCTCAGTTAAACAGCACCGGTGACACGCCATTGTTGACGCATGTCGTCATTGAAACGCACCTTCGTGGGAATTAAGACGGTTTCTGGAAACTTTTGTCACGGACCGAATCGATCGATCGCCAAACTTCCCCTCCCCCCCCCCCTCGGCCGCGAGCTTTCCGTTGCCCTTTGTTCGGACTCGTCGCCCTTTCTCCCGCGACGTTATTGGATTTTGGTTTGCCCATAAATACATTGACAAAGTGATGTTTGCTTTGTTTTCATTATATCTGTATTAAATTTATAACAATGAAATCTATGGCGGTGATTAATAGGACGCCGAGTGTTTTTGCCTCATGAGCCATTGATTTCCTATACCCATTTCACAGCGGAGAAAAAAGAATCATGAATAACTTCTTCTTTTTTTGTCAAATTCAAAATAACAGTGTCGGGTCTTCACATTATAAGTCCAGAGAGAGAGAGAGAGAGAGAGAGAGAGGGAGAGAGAGAGAATTAGAGAGAAGGAGAGAGAGAAGTGACAGGGAGAGATAGAAAGAGGGCGAGAGAGACGTAAAGAACGAAATCGAGGAGCGAGGAGTGAGAATAAGAGAGACAGAGAAGGGAGAAAAAAGGAGGAAGAGGGAAGAGAAAGCGAGAGGGGGGGAGAGAGAGGGAAAGAGAGGGGAGAGAGAGAGGGAGAGAGAGAGAGGGAGGGGCAAAACTCACTAATTTATTCTCTAGAGCCGTCGTAACTCTGAATGTGCACCGTCGTAAATTTAAGTGAATTCTCAAATTGAGATACACTTAAATCTAGCTAAGATGCGACCGCCTGCGCCGTAGTATCTTAGCTTTAGGCCGGCCGATAGGGGCGTGTACGCTGATTTACGCCTAGAATGCGTAAATCAGCGAGATATGCCTATTCGCAAACGTACGGTTGCCCGTCGCAGTAAAGATACAGGGCCGGATTCAGATAGGTTAGCGGATGTTTAGAAAAAAAAAAAAAACATTGGGAAAAACGTAATAAAAAGTTAAATTATAAAAACAATAAAATTAAGAAAAATAAAATAATACAAATAAAAAACTACTGATGCCATCCATTGCCCTTCAAAAAAGAAAAGCATTGGGAAAAACGTAATAAGTTAAATTATAGAAACAAATTAAAACAATAAAATTAAGAAAAATGAAATACAAATAAAAACTACTGATGCCCTTCACTGCCCCCCCCCCCAAAAAAAAGCATTGTGAAAAACGTAATAAAAAGTTAAATTATAATAACAAACTAAAACAATAAAATAAGGAAAAATTAAATAATACAAATACAAACTACTGACACCATCCACTGCCCCCCAAGAAAAGCACTGTGAAAAACAAATGTAGCGCCTGGTTACTTCCAAGTACGGGTGCTTTGTTAAATTTAGTGGGGGATCAGAGAGTTAAGTAGCTCTGATCCAGTTAATCTATTCAAATTGGGTCTCTGTCTCAGCTTGGCTGTGCTGTGGGCTTATTCTGTTGTTCCTGGGGTGCTGTTCCCACCCCAGGACGATAGGTGGCAGCAGTAGAGTCAAGGTTTGGGTGCTTTTCCCCGGCAGCCTATCAGGAGGGTGGGGAGTCCATCTGAGGAGAGCCAAGAGAGGCTGGCAATCCAATAGGGTCTCGACAATCCACCGGGGATCAAGGTAACTGAATACTGAAAGGATGGACGTTGGTCACCTGTCAGTCGATCACCTGTAAACTACCTGAAGGAGATCCAGGCCGAAGACTTTTTATAAGGAGGATTACCTCCGCTATCTCAATCCTAAGGAGGGTCTGTGGCAGAGACTTTTCCTCAAAGTTTTGAGTGATACTCTGGCTGCCAGAGTGCTACATGTGGGGGCTCGTCCGGGATAGGCTGTTACCTCGAACAACCAAATTGAGAAGTTTTATTCCGCCATTGAAGCAAGGAATTTTTGTGGTGTTGGACTGTGCGGGTGAGGAGAGAGTTAACGTCAGGTAGTTAAAGTTCAGGCGCACGTGCAGCAGAGTGACGTGTGACTGCAGCGTGCAAGAAAAAGAACTCAAGTGGGAGGATTTACCCACCCCTGCGTGAAACGTAGGGCGAGTTTGGCGCCAAAGGACAGCGTGATTGCCCGCCCACGAGAGAGAGTCATGCAAGCATGGCTGTGCCACCAACGCCGTTTGGGAAATTGAGACCCCCGATGTATATGCCGGGAGTCAATCCGTTGCCTGCCGCTGGAGTCCCCTTGACCAATACCTGAATTCGAATGAGGACCCAGGGGAGGTTCGTGCTGTTCTCTAGTGGTGGCGCTGAGGGCCTTGGACTGTCCTGCCCCCCGATGTGCGGAGCTAGCTGTCTGGATCCTGCCCTTTGCTCAGTGCAAGAAGTGCTAGATGGCAGAGGAGCCATGAGGTAACATGCCACCCAAAACAAACCAGCAGCTCCTTCGGGGGTAGTGCTACATGTGGGGGCTCGTCCGGGATGGGCTGTTACCTCGAACAACCAAATTGAGAAGTTTTATTCCACCATTGAAGCAAGGAATTTTCGTGGTTTTGGACTGTGCTGGTGAGGAGAGAGTTAACGTCAGGTAGTTAAAGTTGAGGTGCACGTACAGCGAAGTGACGTGTGACTGCAACGTGCAAGAAAAATAACTCAAGTGGGAGGATTTACCCACCCCTGCGTGAGACGTAGGGCGAATTTGGTGCCAAAGGACAGAGTGATTGCCCGCCCACGAGAGAGAGTGGTGAAAGCATGTCTGTACCACCAACGCCGTTTGGGAAATTGAGACCCCCAATGTAAATGCCGGGAGTCAATCCGTTGCCTACCGCCACCGAGTCCCCTTGACCGGTACCTGAATTCGAATGAGGACCCAGGGGAGGTTCGTGCTGTTCTCTAGTGGTGGCGCTGAGGGCCTTGGACTGTCCTGCCCCCCGATGTGCGGAGCTAGCTGTCCAGATCCTGCCCTTTGCTCGGTGCAAGAAGTGCTAGACGGCAGAGGAGCCATGAGGTAACATGCCACCCAAAACAAACCAGCAGCTCCTTCGGGGGTAGTGCTATACATAATAAAAAGTAAAATTGTAAGAACAAAGTGAAAAAATTTAATTAAGAAAATAAATGTAAAAAAAACAAAAATTGCAGATATTAACCACTTGAGATCCAGCCTATTGCCTAAAGACGGCCACAAGGTGGCTCTCAATTGCCGTGAGGACGTCTTTAGACGTCCTCGGCTCCTCCGGCCACGGGTTAGTGCATATTTATAGCACAGTAATTATTGCATATTTATAGCACAAATCGCTGTATAAATGTGAATGGTCCCAAAAATGTGTCAAAAGTGTCCGATGTGTCCGCCATAAGGTCGTAGCCCCCCAAAAAAACGCAGATCTCCGCCATTACTAATAAAAAAAAATAATAAAAAAATAATAATAATTCTGTCCCCTATTTTGTAGGCGCTATAACTTTTGCGCAAACCAGACGCTTATTGCGTTTTTTTTTTTTACCAAAAATATGTAGAAGAATATATATCGGCCTAAACTGAGGGAAAAAAACGTTTTTTTAAATATATTTTTGGGGGATATTTATTATAGCAAAAAGTAAAAAATATTGTTTTTTTTTTTCAAAATTGTCGCTCTTTTTTTTGTTTATAGCGCAAAAAAATAAAAACCGCAGAGGTGATCAAATACCACCAAAAGAAAGCTCTATTTGTGGGAAAAAAAGGACGTCAATTTTGTTTGGGAGCCACGTCGCACGACTGCGCAATTGTCAGTTAAAGTGACGCAGTGCCGGAAGCTGAAATTTCGCCTGGGTAGGAGGGGGTATATGTGCCCAGTAATCAAGTGGTTAAAAAAAATTACAAAATGTAAAAAAAGTATAAAAAAAATAATAATTCACACAGGTTCTCTAGTGTGAATGAGCGGTTAGTTTAAAATACTTAATTTTGTTTTAATAAAAAAAAAAAATTCCATTTCATTTTATCTATTAACCATAAAAAATGGGCCTCCTAAATCTTCAGCACCGGGCCCATGATGCTCTTAATCCGACCCTGATGGGAAAGAAAATGCTGCAAGTCCATAGTCCCCTATGGACACTGACAGACGTAAGGACTGGCTGTACAGAGAGATTCGATGTTTACACGAAAGCAACAATCTGTAAGAAAACAAAGAAGGATTGGCGTTGTTCCCGTGAACGGGATGTGTCGGGAAACGTTCCAAAGATGTGAAAATATGACAATCAGAGAAGTCATTTCCTTTATTTGTGTATATTGTGAGATCGCACATCATGGATTCCTGCTATAAACAGAGCTTCTGGGACGGGAAAGACAACCAACCGCCTTCTGATCTTCTTTATCGAGCAGCAATCAGCGCAAAAGACGAGACATCTCCAGAAATATCTGAGTGACGGGACGCATAGCGTGGACTCTGCTGCCATCTACGGGATTCTAACTTTTCTCTTCTGCTGAATTGAAATGATTTTTTATTACAGACAGGTTTTATGGTTCCAACACATCACCGACCAAAGGCGGAGGGGTCTGCTGCGTACTGCGCGCTTGTCGTCCAGCTTAACCACTGGGCACTTAAACCCCCTTAATAACCAGACCAATTTTCAGCTTTCGGTGCTCTCACAATTTGAATGACAATTACTCAGTCATACAACACTGTACCCAAATGAAATTTTAGTCCTTTTTTTCACACAAATAGAGCTTTCTTTTGGTGGTATTTAATCATCGTTTGGGTTTTTTATTTTTTGCGCTATAAGAGAAAAAAGACTGCAAATTCTGTAAAAAAAAAAAAAGAATTTTTCTTTGTTTCTGTTATAAAATTTAGCAAATTTGTATTTTTTCTTCATTCTTTTGCATAATGTGAAAGATGAAGTTACGCCGAGTAAATAGATAACCAACATGTCACCCTTCAAAATTGCACACGCTCGTGGAATGGCGCCAAACTTCGCTACTTAAAAATCCCCATAGGCAACGTTTTAAATATTTTTACTGGTTGTATGTTTTTAGTTACAGAGAAGGTCCAGGGCCAAAATTATTGCTCTCGCTCTAACGTTTGCAGGAATATAGCATGACAGGTCCTCTTTACAGCGAGATGTGGGGTCAATAAGACCCCATATCTCACCTCTAGGCTGGGAAGCCTGAAAAAAACAAAAACAATCCTGGCTTCGATCGTAGCGTTGAGTCGGTAGAAGCAGGAGGGGGCAAAGTATTGCAGAGTAGGGATGAGCCGAACACCCCCCTGTTCGGTTCGCACCAGAACCTGCGAACACACCAAATGTTCGTGTGAACTTTAGAACCTCGTTAAAGTCTATGGGACTCGAACATTTGAAATCTAAAGTGCTATTTTTAAAGGCTAATATGCAATTTATTGTCCTAAAAAGTGTTTGGGGACCCGGGTCCTGTCCCAGGGGACATGTATCAATGCAAAAAAAAGTTTTAAAAACGGCCGTTTTTTCAGGAGCTGTGAATTTAATAATGCTAAAAGTGAAACAATAAAAGTGAAATATTCCTTTAAATTTCGTACCTAGGGGGGGGGGTGTAAAGTCAGCATGTGAAATAGCGCATGTTTCCCGTACATAGAACTGTCCCTGCACAAAGTGTCATTTCTGAAAGAAAAAAAAGTCATTTAAAACCGGACTTGCGGCTATAATGAATTGTTGGCTCTGGCAATTCAGAGCGAATTCATTCATAAAAAAAAAAAAAATAGCGTGGGGGTTCCCCCAAATTTCATTACCAGGCCCTTCAGGTCTGGAATGGATATTAAGTGGAACCCCGCCGTCAATTTAAAAAAAAAATGACGTGGGGTTCCCCCCAAATATCCATTCCAGACCCTTCAGGTCTGGTGTGGATTTTAAGGGGAACTCCACCCCAAATTTAAAAAAAAAATGGCGTGGAGTTCCCCCAAAAATTCACACCAGACCCTTATCCGAGCACGTTAACCTGGCCGGCCGCAGAAAAGAGGGGGGGACAGTGTGCGGCCCCCCCTCTCCTGAACCGTACCAGGCCACATGCCCTCACATGCCCACTTGCCCGGTGGTTGTGGGGGTCTGCGGGCGGGGGGCTTATCAGAATCTGGAAGACCCCTTTAACAAAGGGGACCCCCAGATCCTGCCCCCCCCTATGTGAATTGGTAATGGGGTACATTGTACCCCTACCATTTCACAAAGCAAGTGTAAATAGTTAAAAAAAACACACACACACCGTAGAAAAAAGTCCTTTATTAATAAAAAAAAAAGAAAAAAAAATCCAGCGGTGACACTCGTTCCCGGCTTCCTTTCCCCTTGCTGGGCTTCCCCAGTGACGTAGCAGAGGGTGCGTCAGAGGGTGCGGGGGTCACGTGACGGGTGGCCCCGCCTCCCCTATATAAGAAATGTCACAGCTTCAGCCGCTCATTCGCTGGGCTGTGTCCAGCGGTGAGAGGAGGTCGGCGATGCTGCGCTCTGGATGGATGGATCTTCTCATCGCTGGACCGGAGATCACCCGTCGCTGGATACAGACAACGTTGGAGCAGGAAGCCGGGAACGAGTGTCACCGCTGGATTTTTTTTCTTTATTTTATTAATAAAGGACTTTTTTCTACGGTGTCTTTTTTTTTTTTTTAACTATTTACACTTGCTTTGTGAAATGGTAGGGGTACAATGTACCCCATTACCAATTCACATAGGGGGGGGGGCAGGATCTGGGGGTCCCCTTTGTTAAAGGGGTCTTCCAGATTCTGATAAGCCTCCCGCCCGCAGACCCCCACAACCACCGGGCAAAGGGTAGTGGGGATGAGGCCCTTGTCCCCATCAACATGGGGACATCCTCCCCATGTTGAGGGCATGTGGCCTGGTGTGGTTCAGGAGAGGGGGGGGCACACTCTGTTCCCCCCTCTTTTCTGGGGCCGGCCAGGTTAACGTGCGCGGATAAGGGGTCTGGTGTGAATTTTTGGGGTAACTCCACGCCATTTTTTTTAAATTTGGGGTGGAGTTCCCCTTAAAATCCACACCAGACCTGAAGGGTCTGGAATGGATATTTGGGGGGAACCCCACGCCATTTTTTTTTAATTGACAGCGGGGTTCCCCTTAATATCCATTCCAGACCTGAAGGGCCTGGTAATGGAATTTGGGGGTACCCCCACGCTATTTTTTTTATGATTGGTTTTGCTCTGAATTGCCAGAGCCGACAATTCATTATAACCGCAAGTACGGTTTTAAAATACTTTTTTTCCTTTCAGAAATGACACTTTGTGCAGGGACAGTTCTATGTATGGGAAACATGCGCTTTTTCACATGCTAACTTTACACCCCCCTAGGTACGAAATTTAAAGTAATATTACACTTTTATTGTTTCACTCTAAGCATTATTAAATTCACTGCTCCCGAAAAAACGGCAGTTTTTAAAAATTGTTTTTGCATTGATACATGTCCCCTGGGACAGGACCCGGGTCCCCAAACACTTTTTAGGACAATAAATTGCATATTAGCCTTTAAAATTAGCACTTTAGATTTCTCCCATAGACTTTAACAGGGCGCTCCGCGACTTTTCAAATTTGCCGCGAACACCCCTAATTGTTCGTTGTTCGCCGAACAGGCAATGTTCCAGTCGAACATAAGTTCGACTCGAACTCGAAGCTCATCCCTATTGTAGATTATTGCGGGGATTGCACAGTATTGGTCAGAGTATTATAGGGTATTGTGAGTATTGGGCAGGGATGGCTGAGCAGGGATAGATGGATGGCTGGATCTGTGACTGCATTTGTCACAGATCCAGCCCACAGCACTGCTGCTACCTCCGCTCTCTCCCCTCTCCTCTCACACTGTACCGTTCGGTACAGAGAGGGGAGGGAGGAACCGGCGTCATCACATGACGCCGGTTTGTTTACAGGTGATCGCTCAGTCATTGGACGGAGCGATCACGTGGTAAACCGCCGCTATCAGCGGCGATTTACCGTGATCCATGATGCACCGGGTCCTCTGCTCATTGCATACTTCACTGTGCTCATTACCCACCTCACTGTGCTCATTGCCCACCTCACTGTGCCCATTGCATACCTCACTGTGCCCATTGCATACATTACTGTGCCCATTGCATACCTCACTGTGCCCATTGCATACCTCACTGTGCTCATTGCATACTTCACTGTGCTCATTACCCACCTCACTGTGCCCATTGCATACCGCACTGTGCCCATTGCATACCGCACTGTGCCCATTGCATACCTCACTGTGCCCATTGCATACCTCACTGTGCTCATTGCATACCTCACTGTGCCCATTGCATACCTCACTGTGCCCATTGCATACCCCACTGTGCCCATTGCATACCTCACTGTGCTCATTGAATACCTCACTGTGCCCATTGCATACCTCACTGTGCTCATTGCATACCTCACTGTGCTCACTGCATACCTCACTGTGCTCATTGCCTACCTCGCTGTGCTCATTGCCTACCTCACTGTGCCCATTTAGTTGTCATAAAAGTTCCAACTCTCTGGGGGGGGGGGGGCTCATTTCTATCCATTTGTTAATGGGATGCTGGCAACAATTTGGTCCTTTTTGGTGAAACCCCCTTTACAAAACATTCCATGGAAATAGTTAATCGGACCTGAATGGTTGCGGCAATAAAAACTCCTTCATGCGGCGCTCTCATTTGCATTCCAGGGATCCAGATGAAAGCCATGTTTATCCCTTTTAATACAACATTTTGTATTTTATTTCCATTTCTCCCTTCAATTGACTGTCAGCTCAATCCTCCTTTCATCATTCACATTCATAAATTCAATATTTCATGGCGTTGAAATTCAATTTTCATTTGCATTGCAATATAGCAATAAAGTATTTTACTAGGTGTGTGTTATACCTTTCCCAGACACAACATTGCCGCAATTAGATTCTTTTTCTTGTTTTCTTCCAGTGGAGACGTTTTATGTGCGATTTCCTGTCCTTCTACCATAATAATGTGTAGAAAGTTTTTAAGGGGGAAACCTGCAGTCAGTGATAATGGTAAATAAATTGCACCTGGGGGAGTATAGAGAGTAAGAATGGTTTGTGTGAACGTAGCAATTACCGTATTTGCCAGCGTATAAGATGACCCCCCCCCCCCCCCCCCCCCCGTGGTCACTTTACAAAAAAAAATTACATTTAGTTCGCAGAGGTGATCAAATACCACCAAAAGAAAGCTTTATTTGTGGGAACAAAATTATAAAAATTTCATTTGGGTACAGTGTAGCATGACCGTGCAATTGTCATTCAAAGTGCGACAGCGCTGAAAGCTGAAAATTGGCTTGGGCAGGAAGGTGCGTAAGTGCCCCCCCCCGGTATGGAAGTGGTTAAGGGGTTAACGGGTCATAGTAACCTTTGTGTAAAATATGGCTGATCTGGATAACTGGCCATGACGTAACACGCAGTTTATTTCTCCCTCACCCTGGTAGAGCTGCACTGAAAACCCCACTTCTGTACTCGGATCTGAGCCGTCAGCACTGCAGATCTTTATCATTAGCATTCCTCATGTTAGCGCACAAAGAAATAAATTGAAGCGTTGTAGGGGAAACCAATGTCTGTACTAACTATATATATATATATATAAAAAATAAAAATAATAATAAAAACCTTGTAAGCGAGACTGTATCAGGAATAGTAGACCTCGGCCGCAACAAAATCTTTTGTTTTTGCTTCAGCAAAGATTTAAAACGATCGCACAGATAAAAAAAATTTAATATTTTATCAGCTTCACTGGTAAGCAGAACAATAAAAAGTAAAATAAAACACAATCTGTATTTTTACGATATTTTTGCAAGCTTCCCTGGCTCCTTTTTTTTATAGAAACGTATGAAACGTTATTATTATTATTTTTTTTCCCCAACTCCTGAATTTTTGCCAGAAGATTTTTACATTTATATAGCTGGCGTCAAGGTTGTTTTGTGTGTTTACGCTGCGATGGGAGAAAAAAAAAATGAAAAAATAACAAAATAGATTAACCGGAATATTAGAGAGGCCTGGAATGGAAATTCAGAGTTTTGGATTTTGTAGAACGAGGGGAATAAAATAGAGCGGAACCCAAACATAGTCCACACCGTTAATTAGTACAGAGATAAAGTTCAAGTCAGCTTCATCTCTAGGTTTTTTTTTTTATTCTTTTTTTTTTTTTTTTTACGTCAATAAGTTAATGTCAGTTGTCAATAAATCAAAGTGCCTCTAAAAAATAAAAATAAAATAAAAATCCACATCCCCCACCACCTCTATCATACGGTCAATTTTAATTGTCAATAAATCAGTGTCTGTAAATCAAAAAAACTATTTGTGCCCATTAAGGCTCTAGCCATTGCAGTGTTGCCATCTCGGCATGCATGCTACCATTTAATTCTAAAACATTCCCTGTCTCACCCAGTGGCGTCACTAGGGTTGGTGTCACCCGGCGCGGAAAAAAAAAATGGTGTCACCCTCCTCAGTATAGACCCCCCTCCCACAGTACAGACCCCCTCCCTCAGTTTAGACCTCCTCCCCCAGTATAGACCCATGACTCCATGAGTGCAGACCCCCCATCAGTACAGACACCCCACCTAAGTGCAGACCCTTATCAGTACAGACACCCCAACCCAAGTGCAGACCCTCATCAGTACAGACACCCCAACCCAAGTGTAGACTCTCATCAGTACAGACACCCCAACCCAAGTGCAGACCCTTATTAGTACAGACACCCCAACCAAGTGCAGATCCCCCATCAGTACAGACACCCCAACCCAAGTGTAGACTCTCATCAGTACAGACACCCCATCCAAGTGCAGACCCCCCATCAGTACAGAAGCCCCCACCTAAGTGCAGACCCTCATCAGTACAGACACCCCAACCCAAGTGCAGACCCTCATCAGTACAGACACCCCAACCCAAGTGCAGACCCTCATCAGTACAGACACCCCAACCCAAGTGCAGACCCTCATCGGTACAGACACCCCAACCCAAGTGCAGACCCTCATCAGTACAGGCACCCCATCCAAGTGCAGATCTCCATCAGTACAGACACCCCATCCAGGTGCAGATCCCCATCAGTACAGAAGGCCCCACCTACACGGTTAAGGAGATATCTTAACAAAAACGGGCGCCGTAGACAAACGGCGCAGGCGCACTGAGCGTGCCGCTTTGGTGAATGGGACAATCCAGGGTTAATGCCATATTTCGGCGCATGCGCGGGGATCTGCCGGACTGGAGTGACGTCATCGCCACTCCCGCCAATCACAGCGCCGGAGCGGCGATAACAGGAAGAAGCTCCGAAGGGGACATGGCGGCGACGGAGGGGAACGAGCAACACTTCGTGGGCTTCGATTTAAGTCATTATGCCTTTCTTTTGCAGGTGTTTTTTTTTTATTGATTTAAGAGGGTTTACTTCCTCTTTAAGTGTGTCCTAGGGAGTGATTTTAACTGGGGGGGGGGGGGGCTGGGCTACCTAGAACATGACAGATTACTGCTCCTGATGATCAGTTTCCTGTCACTAGGCAGAACAGGGAAATGCCTTGTTTACATCTCCCTGTTCTGCCTCTCCGTGAGACGATCACGGGCACCCGTCGTACATCGAATCCTGCGGGACCCACGGGCGCGCTCACGGAGCACGCGGCGGGCGGGCAGGCGGGCTGGCATGCACGGCGGCAAATTCAAAGCGGCGTACAGGTGCGTTGCTTGGCGCAACCGTCCCATTCTGCTCGACGTTTATCGGTGTTAGCCGGTCGGCAAGCGGTTAAGCACGGAGAGGCGGTGGCCATTTTTTCTCCCGGACTCCTGAAAGTCCTCTCTTATCAGCTCATGTGTGACTCTATTAGACAAAGTGCCTAAATGCCTCCGGATCCCGGGAGGACTCCGCTATGTTAAATGACCAAATCCATAATGCGGGATAATTTCTCGGAGGAATTTAAATACAGATTACAAATTAAACAGGTATTATTATGCTTCCCTTCACACAAATTAACCAGGAATCAAATAAAATTTCTGAGATGTAAATCACAGAGCAGCGCCGGAGCAACTCATGCAAAACAAATGAAATCTTCCTCCCATTTTTCTAATTAGGGCTCGGAGAACGTTCCATCGGCGCGGTTCACATCCGCAGGTGAACGACTCTACAATTTGCCGGGCCGGGGACGGCTCTGGATGACAACGTGGCGGCGCCGGGGGAGGGTGACATTTGGGTGTCATTGATAGGCTCGGAGTAATGTCTCCTTCGATACAATGTAACGAGCTGCGGTCAATGTTATCCCTCACTTCCCCGCTGTTCTGAAATCAATGACGAAAAGAGGGAAAAAAAGAGAAAAAATGGCAAATGGACACCGAATGTAAAGCAAATCGAAACCCAAGAACAACAAATGGGTCAACTGTGGGTATAGGATTGTATGTATAGGAATATATATATATATATATATATATATATATACACACACACCAAAAGTATTGGGACGCCTGTCTTTACACTTTAACCACCTAAGACCCGGACCATTATGCAGGTTAAGGACCTTGCCCCTTTTTGCGATTCGGCACTGCGTCGTTTTAACTGACGATTGCGCGGTCGTGAAAAGTGGCTCCCAAACAAAATTGGCGTCCTTTTTTTCCCGACAAAAAGAGCTTTCTTTTGCTGGTATTTGATCACCTCTGCGGTTTTTATTTTTTGCGCTATAAACAAAAATAGAGCGACAATTTTGAAAAAAAAACAATATTTTTTTCTTTTTGCTATAATAAATATCCCCCAAAAAATATATAAAAAACATTTTTTTTCCTCAGTTTAGTCCGATACGTATTCTTCTACCTATTTTTTGTAAAAAAAATCTCAATAAGCGTTTATCGATTGGTTTGCGCAAAATGTATAGCGTTTACAAAATAGGGTATAGTTTTATGGCATTTTTGTAAATTTTTTTTTTTAACTAGTAATGTCGTGACCGCGACATTATGGCGGACACTTCGGACAATTTTGACACATTTTTGGGACAATTGAAATTTTCACAGCAAAAAATGCTATAAAAATGCACTGATTACTGTGAAAATGACAATTGCAGTTTGGAAGTTAACCACTAGGGGGCGCTGAAGGGGTTAAGTGTGACCTCATCTGTGTTTCTAACTGTAGGGAGGCGGGGCTGGATGTGTGACGTCATTGTGTGTTCTCTGATATAGGGAAGCACGATCAATCAATGACGGCGCCACAGTGAAGAACGGGGAAGCTGTGTTTAAACACAGCTCTCCTCGTTCTTCAGCTCCGGGGACCGATCGCGAGACTCCATCGGCGATCGGGTCTGCGGGTCCCGCGGCCGCGGTCACGGAGCCATCTTGCCCTCACTCGCATCCATGCCCAGGAAGGAGAAGGACCCGATCGCCTTTTCCACCCACCGGGAGCTTGAGTGTGGACTACAACTCCCAGAATGCAACAGCGAGCCGCTGTGGCCGTGCCCCCGACCTGACTTCCTAGAGCACAATAAAAAAAGATGGTAAAGGACAGAGGCTGCCGACCATTTTGAACATAAGTTAGAGCGGCCTGGGAGGCAATTGCCACCCTGCCTCCCGGCCCAGCCCTCCCCTGACCCCATTGCTGCAAGATCCCAACACTGTCTCTTATGTTGACCACAAATGATGAAGGGCCAGTAATTGGGAGATTTATTATTATTATTATTATTATACAGAAAGGAAGATGTGTCTAAAGGAGCCATCAGACCAAGGTTACATTTACTGAACAGTACTAAGCACCAAGCCACCGCCGGGAGGTCGCCGACATCGATGTTCTGCAGACTTATAAAGACGTGGAACTTATCAGAGCAAACAGATCCCGGTAAATGTAATGTAGCCTATGAAACAGATGGCACATTTCGGCTTTCGGAGTGTAATTATCTACAAAGCTGAGCGGAGTTTGAAGATATCATAGACTTGGGGCCTCGTAAAACCTTGTAGAGCAAATAAATGATTTCCATTTTTTTTTTTTTAATAAATGCCCTTGTCCATATTACGCCGTCTTATATGAAAGGCTCCGGCTAATGAATATACAATGATCGTTATGGCTAAGAAGTGCCACACCGAGCTGCTTTTTATAGGCTGCGGAATTAATTGAAAACATAGAAAGAAATGAGATTTATCTTATTGGTAGTTTCATTCGATGCAGCGGGGAGAAGGCGGCAATTAATGAGCGGCAGGTAGATTATTATGAACATACAGATGAAGGACATTTCACGAGATTGGCCTAAAACAAATCTTTTTTTTTTTTAATCCCAAGAGTTTAGGTTAACCACTTAAGACCCGGACCATTATGCAGGTAAAGGACCCGGCCAGTTTTTGCGATTTCTGCACAGCGTCGCTTTAACTGACAATTGCGCGGTCGTGCGACGTGGCTCCCAAAAAAAATTGGCGTCCTTTTTTTCCCAAAAATAGAGATTTCTTTTGGTGGTATTTGATCACCTCTGCGGTTTTTATTTTTTACGCCATAAACAAAAATAGAGCGACAATTTAGAAAAAAAAGGCAATATTTTTGACTTTTTGCTATAATAAATATCCCCCAAAAATTATATATATATATATATATATATATATATATATATATATATATATATTATCTTCAGTTTAGGCCGATACGTATTCTTCTATATATTTTTGGTAAAAAAAAAAAATCGCAATAAGCGTTTATTGATTGGTTTGCGCAAAAGTTATAGCGTCTACAAAATAGGGGATCGTTTTATGGCATTTTTATTAATATATATTTTTTTACTAGTAATGGCGGCGATCTGCGATTTTTATCGGGACTGCGACATTATGGCGGACACATCGGACACTTTTGATGCCATTTTGGGACCATAGTCATTTATACAGCAATCAGTGCTATAAAAATGCACTGGTTACTGTAAAAATTACACTGGCAGGGAAGCGGTTAACCAGTAGTGTGCGCTGAAAGGGTTAAGTGTGTCCTAGGGATGTGTTCTAACTGTGGGGGGGGGGGGGCGTGGCTAAGTGTGACATGACAGTGCTCACCACTCCCGATCACAGGAAGTTGTGATCAGTGTCCTGTCACTAGGCAGAACGGGGAAATGCTTGTTTACATCAGCATTTCCCCGTTCTTCCTCTCCATGAGACGATCGCGGGACTCCCTGCGGACATCGAGTCCGTGGGACACGCGGTCGGACCCACGGAGCTTGTGGCACCCACAATGCCGCATCTTAAAGAGGACGTAGAGGTACGTCCATCTGCCCAAGTCCGCGGGACCCGTGGTCACACTCATGGAGCTCGCAGCAGCTCCGGTGTCTTCAGTGTGGCAGGTGGCGGGCTGGGAGCAGCAGCTCTTGTATCCTCAGCATGGCGGGTGGCTGGCAGCAGCCGCTCAGGTGTCCACAGTGCGGCGGTGGGCTTGGAGCAGAAGCTCTGGTGTCCTCAGCACGGTGGGTGGCTGGCAGCAGCGGACCTGGTGTCCTAAGCTTGGCCGGTGGCTTACAGCAGGCTGAGAGCAGCGGCTACAGTGTCCTTTCCTCCACGGCTTCCGCTGTGCATGTCCTCTCTCCTCCTCCTTCTCTTTGGCATCCAATAGGATCACCTGATGTTTTGGCCAATCGGAAAACGGGTCTCAGACCTGGTTCCTGATTGGCAGGGAAGAGATTTATAGGTAGATTCACAGAGAAAGGCTTAAACTTGCGGCGGAGTAGCTTAGCCTGTTTAGGCTAGGCCACCGTAAGTTAGCTAGGCAAGTACATGATTCTCAATGTACTTGCCTGCTAATATACGGCGGCGTAGCCTAAAGCGGAGCGGGCGTAGAGGCGCCGAATTCAAATGTCTTGGAGGGGGCGTGTTTTATGGTAATGAGGCTTGACCTCACGTTTTTTTACGGGGTTTTAATTAATGCGCATGTGCCGGGCGCCTACATTTCCCAGGGTGCATTGCGGCTAAGTACGCCGCACGGGCCTATTGATTTCGACGTGGACGTAAACAACGTAAATCCCGATTCGCGGACGACTTGCGCAAACGACGTAACAAATTTGAATCTCGCGGCGGGAACGGCGGCCATACTTTAACATTGTTATTCCACCTAATAGATGGAATAACTTTAGGCCTGCTAATGCCTTACGGAAACGGCGTAAAACTACTGCGGCGGCCGGGCGTACGTTCGTGAATCGGCGTATCAACTCATTTACATAATCTACTCCGACCGCAATGGAAGCGCCACCTAGCGGCGTCCCTGTATGTAGATGGGGGTGCCAGACGCATGAATGAGGGGCGGCGCCCATGCGCCCTGTTTGGGCGGGCCGCCACCGGTGGGCACAGTAAAATATGTGCAGTGATGGTTATAGGATTTATGTCCCACCGACGATGGGGGGGGGGGGGGGGGGGGGTTGTCCTTCATACGCTGAAGAATGTATCCATGAGTTAACCAAGTGAAATGTATTATTCTTTGATATCCGTTGGAGTATCTTAAATTCTTCATTGTTCTGCCGGCAAGCAAGGACACCGTCCTCTACCGCCAGCAGAAAGGAGAGAAAAGAGGCATGCGGTGCAGAACATTTCCCCAAGTGAGTCTTTACTGCATCTCATTCCATAAATTATACCCAACACGAAGGCCTCGCCAATACAATGGCGGAACGCGCGAGGAAATTTTTTGGAATGCTCATTTTGCTCTGTTGTGCCTTCAGAAACAGCTGTGGTTATAAATGGAAAGTAGAGAGATGGTGTTCCTTGCTATGAAGAAAATGCAGATACAGTTGGGTATGTATTTGTTTCATTTACACCTGTGCGCATGTTAATGTGTAATTTGCATTTGTGTTAAGTCCGTCGTTGAAACAAACTTCAGCTTGTATAGAAGCAGTGTGTACAGCAAGCTCCGGGCAGCTTTTCTGAAGCTTTTAGGGGTCCATTCCCACCCGTGTGCCCTAACGCCCATCAACTTGTATACCCAGATTAGCCATCGTATGAGGGCTACACCAAAAGTAATGCACAAGTGGGCATAACTGTTTTACTAACTTACAGAGGTCATTCAAATTTTACATGTTGGTAGAGTAACTCTTCCTCTATACATAAGATACTACTCAACAGTGGTGTTGCTGGGGGGGTGCGGGGGGTGCGGCCCGCACCCGGGTGCCACCCACTACAGGGGTGAAACCATCTCGAGGGTGACAAAAGCCCTTTTGAAGTTTTTTGTTTTTCCCCCGGATACCCAGCTCCAGTGCCGCGCCTGTGTTCTTCTCCTCCTCTCTGTGTCGCACTGCTGTCCGAGCCTGTCACGATCGATTCTGCACCCGGGCGGCGCGGCTGCACACTGTCTTCTCCTCTCCAGCTGCCGCCCAGGTGTACCTAAGCCTGAGCTGGTCTGGTAAGGATGGGAGGTAGTGGGTGTGTCGGCTTGCGATGGGGAGAATACTAATAGAGGGGGAGCTTTGTCCTGAGGGTGGGCCTTGACTAATAGAGGGGGGTGCTTTGTCCTGAGGGGGGTCTTGACTAATGGAGAGGGGTGCTTTTTCCTGAGGGGGGTATTGACTAATGGAGGGGGGTGCTTTGTCCTGAGGATGGGTCTTGACTAATGTAGGGGGGTGCTTTGTTCTGAAGGGGGTCTTGACTAATGTAGGGGAGTGCTTTGTCCTGAGGGTGGGTCTTGACTAATGTAGGGGAGTGCTTTGTCCTGAGGGGGGTCTTGACTAATGTAGGGGAGTGCTTTGTCCTGAGGGGGGTCTTGACAAATGGAGGGGGGTGCTTTGTCCTGAGGGGGGTCTTGACTAATGTAGGGGGTTGCTTTGTCCTGAGGGTGGGTCTTGACTAATGTAGGGGAGTGCTTTGTCCTGAGGGGGGTCTTGACTAATGTAGGGGAGTGCTTTGTCCTGAGGGGGATCTTGACAAATGGAGGGGGGTGCTTTGTCCTGAGGGTGGATCTTGATTAATGTAAGGAGGTGCTTTGTCCATGGGGGGTCTTGACAAATGGAGTGGAGTACTTTGTCCTGGGGGGGGCCGTGACAAATGGAGTGGAGTACTTTGTCCTGGGGGGGCTGTACAAATGGAGGGGAGTGCTTTGTCCTGGGTGGGGTCTTTACTAATGGAGGGGGTGCTTTGTTCTAGGGGGTCTGTACTAATGGAGGGGTGTCTATACTTAGTGGAGGGGGTTCTACTGAAGGAGGGGGGATCTGTACTGAGGGGGTGACTATAGTTGGTGAAGGGGGGTTGACACCATGTTTTACCATACCAGGTGACACCAACCCTAGTGACATCACTGCTACTCAACATATTTGCACCATCGTTGAACCCAGCTCTTTCACTTTCAATAGGTTTTTATTGACTTTGGTAAAAAAAAAACAATCATACAAAAAAGCGGTTGCAACTAATGAAAACAGTTATGACCAAATGAAAAACAAGGGTTCATAATCAAATATAAAAAAAATGTGTCAAGACTGTAAGCAATTATAAGGTACTTAGAACACAAAAATATATAAAACAGAAAAAAAACCAGGAAATCCCAAATTAGACTTTCCGTAACAATGAACCCTTTAGTAAATCCTCTAAAGAAGAAATGTCTGTTGCAAGACATGGTTTTTCGGGAAATCCCAAGCCCCTTGAGAGTCAAAACCCAGGATCAAAGGGCCTCCGAAGTGTCTAGCCCATTTTGATTCGCAGTGGGGTTAGATCCCGAAATAAGACCAACCAATAGCCTCGTCTATAGATCAAAAGAGAAAAAAGGAACGCAACAGAGAAACCTGAAATGAAAAAAAAAATGAGGGAAATAGATGGCCTGGCGGTTCGCCCGGCAGTCGTTTCGCGGCGAACTTTGCTTGTTCGCGGTTCGCCAAACAGGCGGACATCTGGCGATATTCGCGGCGGTCCGCCATTTTACATTGAAAAGAACTTTGACCCATGACACATCCATCAGGTGGTACAGGACAGCCAATTGAGACATTTCAGCACATGCCGTGTTGCCCCGTGTGCTCTCTCCCTGCCCAGTGTTGCCCCGTGTGCTCTCTCCCTCCCCAGTTTTGCCCGTGTGCTCTCTCCCTCCCCAGATTTGCCCGTGTGCTCTCTTCCTCCCAGTGTCGCCCAGTGTGCTCTCCCCCTCCCAGTGTTCCCCCGTGTGCGCTCTCTCCCCAGTTTTGCCCCGTGTGCTCTCTTCCTCCCAGTGTCGCTCCGTGTGCTCTCTCCCTCCCCAGGGTCGCCCATGTGCTCTCCCCCTCCCAGTGTTGCCCCGTGTGCGCTCTCTCTCCCCAGTTTTGCACCGTGTGCGCTCTCTCTCCCCAGTTTTGCCCTGTTTGCTCTCCCCCTGCCTAGTGTTGTCCCGTGTGCTCTCTCCCTCCTCAGTGTTGCTCCATGTGCTCTCTCTCTCTCCCCAGTGTCACCCAATGTGCTCTCTCCCTCCCCAGTGTTGCCCCATGTGCTCTCTCTTCCCCCAGTGTCGCCCAGTGTGCTCTCTCCCTCCTCAGTGTTGCCCCATGTGCTCTCTCTCCCCAGTGTCGCCCAATGTGCTCTCTCCCTCCCCAGTGTTGCCCCATGTGCTCTGCAAATGTCCTTTGATCTCTTTTTTTTTTCTAAGCGTCACATTTGCCGGATTTTAATTGCACCTAAAAGAAGCCTTTTTTTTTTTCACGGAAACCCGTAGTTCAGTCAGAACACTGAAGCACTTAGCGCAACCTGCGCCGTACCCGCCGCCTTTCTCACGAGTGGCCTCTGAGGGCGACATTTTATTGCAGTCAACCTAATTTATGACATTTTGCATATTTTCTGTCAGCTTTGTAGGTATTAATAACGAAAACAAAAAAAAATACAATCCGATAACAATGTAATTTAAAAAATAAAAGAACACGCTACTTAGCTCCACAGCGCCGGATTTGACAAACAAAATTATTATAATTCTTTTTTTTTTTGTTCTTATTTGTATTTGCAGTGATGCCTTGAATAGAATGGAACGAGGTGTGAAATTGATGTTTCTTATAATAGAAAAACCTCTTAAGAAAACAATAGAAAGAGGCCAAATGCTCTGCATGGAGGAGGGCGTTCTCTCAAATAGTTCTGATTAGAATATTATCGAGTCACCGGGGTCTCTGTGGCCGGCCGGGGCCTATGTTAATGATCTGCAGTAAATTGAAACAGATTACCTCTAAGTGTGCAAACGGAATATCTCCCGGTGACTCTTCCATGGCCGTTGCGTGGTTTGTGATTACATTTATGAAGACGGAGTTTAGTGTTTTGAAGGAATACTTTATAGTGCAGCTGTTACAAGACTTACACCGACCAGACATGACTTTATGTCATGACCACCCACCTAATATTAAGAAGGTCCTTGTTTTGCTGCCAAAACAGCCCTGACCCATCGAGCCATGGACTCCACTTTGACCTCTGAAGTTACCTGTGGTCTCTGGCACCAGGTAGGGTGACCACATTTCCAAACTGCCATTTAGGGACACTCCCCCCCCCGTGCACACCCTCGCGCCAGCCCCAAAAAATATGATTTTTGTATTGCCCCCCACTTGCCAGCCTCATTTTTTTATTACCCCCCCCCCACACTTGTCAGCCTCATTTTTTTATTTACCCCCACTTGTCAGCCTCATTTTTTATTGCCCCATTTATTACTGTACTGTCCCCAGCCCCAGTGCCCCCAACTTGTCACCTGACCTGCTCCAATCAGGTTCCATTTACTCACCTTCTAATCTGGACTTGTGGTGTGGTGAGCAGTTGAGCGCCGGTCTTTGTTCCCTGGTCAAGGGTGGGGTGCCCCCCTCAGGCAGTTGGGCAGCTCGGGCCACGGGCAGGAGGAGGAGAAGTCGGGCAATGCGCTGAGGGATTTGGGACGGGCAGCCGAGCCGTGGATCTAAGCCAGCCAGCACTGCAGAAATCTCGCCACCTGCCAGGGGGTTACTGAAGACTGGAGGAGTCAGGAGAAGACGCTCTGGCTGCTCTCTCTGGGTGCTGCTGCCGTGGCTAGAGAAGGAGAGGAGGTGGGAGGACTCGGAGCGCAGGCCAGCACTGGGTAAAGGCCTTGCTCCTCTCGGCCTCGCTCTGACACTCTGCGAATGTGACGTCACCGGTTGCTAGACGCCAGGCGGGGCGGCCCTAGAAACCAGTTTGGCAAACTCTATCCTCATTTTATTCCGGGACCCTGTTTTGGCCCAGAATGAAGGTGCCCGGGACACGGGACATAAATGCAAAATTGCGGGACAATCCTGGGCAATCCGGGACACGTGGGCACCCTAGCACCAGGCCGTCAGTAGCAGATCCTTTAAATCCTGTAAGTTGTGAGATGGAGCCTCCATGGATCAAACATGTTTTTTCCTGCACATCCCACAGATGTTCGATTCAATTAAGATCTTGATCATTTAAATGCCAAGTCTATACCTCAAACACATTGTTGTGTTCTTCAAAACCATTCTTGAACCATTTTTGCCATGCAGCAAGGTGCATTATCCTGCTTGAAAGAGGCTCTGCGATCAGGGAATACTGTTTCCATGATGGGGCGTGCATGATCACCAACAATGTTTGGGTAGGTGGGACGTGTCAAGTAACATCCATATGAATGGCAGGACCCAAGGTTTCCCAACAGAACATTGCCCAAAGCGACATGCTGCCTCTGCCAACTTGCCTTCTTCCCAAAACTGCATCCTGGTGCCATATCTCCCCAGACAAGTGACGCACATGCACCTTGCCATCTACATGATGTAAAAGAAAACCTGATTCATCAGACCAGACCACCTTCTTTCATTGCTCCGTGCTCCAGTTCTAATGCTCATTGTAGGCACTTTTGGCTGTGGGCCAACATGGGCACCCTGACCAGTCTGCAGCCACACAGCCCCATACACAACAAACTACGATGCTCTGTGTGTTCTAAAACACATCACAACCAGCATTCACTTTTTCAACAATTTGAGCTCCATTAGCTCTTCTATTGGATCAGACTACACAGGCTTGCCTTCCCTCCCTACCTTTATCAATGAGCCTTCCCTCCCCACCTTCATCAATAAGCCTTCCCTCCCTACCTTTATCAATGAGCCTTCCCTCCCTACCTTCATCAATAAGCCTTCCCTCCCCACCTTCATCAATAAGCCTTCCCTCCCCCACCTCTATTAATGAGCCTTCTCTCCCCACATCCGGCAATAAGCCTTCCCTCCCCACCTCCATCAATGAGCCTTCACTCCCCTCCTTCATCAAAGAGCCTTCACTCCCCACTTCCAGCAATAAGCCTTCCCTCCCCACCTCCATCAATGAGCCTTCCCTCCTCCATCAATGAGCCTTCCCTCCCCACCTCCATCAATGAGCCTTTACTCCCCACATCCAGCAATAAGCCTTCCCTCCCCACCTCCATCAATGAGCCTTCACTCCCCACATCCAGCAATAAGCCTTCCCTCCCCACCTCCATCAATGAGCCTTCACTCCCTACATCCAGCAATAAGCCTTCCCTCCCCACCTCCAGCAATAAGCCTTCCCTCCCCACCTCCATCAATGAGCCTTCACTCTCCTCCTCCATCAATGAGCCTTCCCTCCCCACCTCCATCAATGAGCCTTCACTCCCCACATCCAGCAATAAGCCTTCCCTCCCCACCTCCATCAATGAGCCTTCACTCCCTACATCCAGCAGTAAGCCTTCCCTCCCCACCTCCATCAATGAGCCTTCCCTCCACACCTCCATAAATGAGCCTTCCCTCCCCACCTCCAGCAATAAGCCTTCTCTCCCCACTTCCATCAAAGAGCCTCCACTCCCCTCCTCCATCAATGAGCCTTCCCTCCCCACCTCCATCAATGAGCCTTCACTCCCCACATCCAGCAATTAGCCTTCCCTCCCCACCTCCATCAATGAGCCTTCCCTCCCCACCTCCATTAATGAGCCTTCCCTCCCCACATCCAGCAATAAGCCTTCCCTCCCCAGCTCCATCAATGAGCCTTCCCTCCCCACATCCAGCAATACGCCTTCCCTCTCCACCTCCATCAATGAGCCTTCCCTCCCTACCTCCATCAATGAGCCTTCACTCCCCACCTCCATCAATGAGCCTTCACTCCCCACCTCCATCAATGAGCCTTCACTCCCCACCTCCATCAATGAGCCTTCCCTCTCCAACTCCATCAATGAGCCTTCCCTCTCCTCCTCCATCAATAAGCCTTTACCAGCATTTTCCTGAACTGAAACAGACTGGCCTCCATTTGCAGACACTGCAGCACTGCCGCCATCTTGATCAGACTTAAATTAAACTTTTTCCACAAATTTCTCCCTTACAGGCTGAGGGACGACATCTTCCTCCTCATCTGATGAGTTGGTTCCACTCAAGGGAGATTCAATTTCCATAATGGCCTGCAGCAATCCACAATTACCTCAACCTTCTCCTGACATGACCCAGGCTGCTGGGGAGGGAGGGGGGCAGATACTGACTCAGGTGCAACAGATCCTGAGACAGGGGTAGTACTGGGGCCACCATGTATAGCCACTTCCTAACCCCCCATCCATACTGTCGCCATTGCTCTGGCATCCACCCTCTGGCTGGTACTGGCACAGGCACTCTCCTTCATCTGTTGGAATCTCTCCTCATTTTCATATTCATCCCTAAAAGCACCACTGCTTACTTTCAGAGAAGCGACCAACTTCTCCTGCTTCTTCAATGCCTCCTCCAGAGACTTTAGCTTGGAGTATTCCATCTTACTGCTCCCAGACTTACCATGCAGAGATTTATTTTTCCTGAAATCCGCTTTCAGGACAGCAAGTTTCTGTTCCTCCTTGGTAATACGGCAAAGTCTATTCACCACTTTATCCTGGATTGCTGATAAGGACTCCCCTTGCATGGAGACAGGCCCAGGATCCATTGCAGCTTAAGCACATGGAGTAGGCCTCGGTGCCCCTGGAGAGCATCCATCTTCATCTCCCCCACCCAGTGCATGGTGGTTGGGGGAGAAGCCTGCAGGACAGACCCAGGCTTGATGTTTTTTTCCAACTGAGACCAAAGCAGAGTGAGTCAACATCACATTTGCAAAACAGCACCACCTGGTGGAGAAGCTCCTCCGGTGCAGAGACTGATGTGACTGGCTCAGTGTTCTCAGTACAACGCTATGGTATATGTCAGTGCTATATAATTGTCTAGCAGTGGCGGTGCGTCCATAGGGACGCAGGAGCGCCGCCCCCTCTGGCTCGCTCACAGCCAGTAAAATATACAGATTCATACACTGTATGAATCTATATTTTCGCCGCTGCCGTCCACTATTCAGCTGGCCGGAAGTTGAGCGCCGGTCAGCTGAATAGCAGCAGCTGACTGGCTGTGTGGAAGTGCCTATCAGGGACAGCGGCCCTGATAGGCTGTCCGAGTACAGCCCTGAGGCTGTAGTCTGCTTCCTGAAGCTCATCCTTTGGGCGTACCAGCCGTACGTCCGAGGATAAGACTGACAGGCGTCTCAGCCAATCAGGTAACCTGATTGGCTGAAGCGTCATTGAGGGCGGGACGAGGGACATCGAGGGACGTAGAAGCCATAAAGGTAAGTGCCGGGGGGGGGTACTGGGCACAGTGGCTACAAGTTGGGCATAGTGGCTACAAGTGGGGGCACAGTGGCAACAATTGGGGGCACAGTGGCTACAATTGGGGACACAGTGGCGACAATTGGGGGCACAGTGGTGACAATTGGGGGCACAGTGGCGACAATTGGGGGCACAGTGGTGACAATTGGGGGCACAGTGGTGACAATTGGGGGCACAGTGGCAACAATTGGGGGCACAGTGGCGACAATTGGGGGCTGTGTTTGATGGCATAATGGTGACAATTGATGGCACAGTAGCTGCATTTCATGGTATGGCACAGTGGCTGTGTTTTGATGGCATGGCACAGTGGCTGCGTTTTGATGGCACGGTGGCTGCGTTTTGATGGCACAGTGGCTGCGTTTTGATGGCATGGCACAGTGGCTGCGTTTTGATGGCATGGCACAGTGGTTGCGTTTTGATGGCATGGCACAGTGGCTGCGTTTTGATGGCATGGCACAGTGGTTGCGTTTTGATGGCATGACACAGTGGCTGCGTTTTGATGGCACGGTGGCTGCGTTTTGATGGCACAGTGACTGCGTTTGATGGCAGTGCCAGTGCCAGTGGTGACAATTGATGGGTACAGTGAGGCTGCAATTGTTTTTTTTTTTTTTTTTCGTTTGCGCCCCCCCAAAAATTTTGAGCACCAGCCGCCACTGTTGTCTAGTAATAATAGCGCGTGACTTTGGGGGACAAACCGAGAACCCACAAGTCTAGCACTGACTTCTGAGCCATCATTCTTTATAGCTGAAGTATCTCATGAATACATCAAAAGTTTGAAGGACAAAAAACACACAAATAAGGAAGCTTTTGCCTTCAAAAGACGCAATTAAGCAGACGTGTGCTTGCGGCAAACTCATGTGAATGCTTTTTACCTCTTTCCTCTCCCTACGAGAATTTTGAGTGGACCGCGATCTGCGTAATCACTTAATCCGCGGTGACCCGCCGCAGCGCAATCACAAAGAGAGGCGTCGGGAAGACAAGTCGCCTTATTCTTGCGCTGTGACAGAATTTCCGAGTGGCCAAGATTTCATTTACCGACCGCGAGGGGAAAAAAAAAAGCGTCTCGTTAATGGGGGGTTACATGGCGCCGGATTAGAATAGGCGCATATCAAGGGCCTGTCAGCCATTCATCAAAGTCATTATGTCTCCATTACAGGGAGATAATAGAGAAAAAGCTCTTCTCCGGGTATTTTCAAAGGATGAATCTCACATCAAAGGCTTCTGCGTTCCAACATTATTTTAGCGCATAAAGCAAACGTTTACGAAAGCATTGATGCCCTCACCTCTAGCAATCCCGCCTGGCCCGAGCAACTGTAATGGGTGTGTTGAAGCCGAGCTGCCATCAATTCACAGTCTATTTCGCTGTTTTCTGAACCTTCTTTAAAGAGAACCAGTAGGCTTCCAATGATGATGATGGGGGCCCACACACGATCGGAATTTCCGATGAAAAAAGTCCATCGGAAAAAACGATGCCTATTTCTGAAATTTGTTGCATACAAGTTAATAATCCATATTTTTTGCTAGAAAATTTACGTAGAACCCCCAAACATTATATATATATATATATATATATATATATATACTGTATATATATCCACTTCCCGCCCGGTCAATAGTCAATTGACGTCCGGGAAGTGGTTGTGAAATCCTGACTGGACGTCTATTGACCCTGCATCTCCGATCTCGGTAAAGAGCCTCCGGCGAAGGCTCTTTACCACGTGATCAGCCGTGTCCAATCACGGCTGATCACAATGTAAACAGGAAGAGCCGTTGATGGCTCTTCCTCACTCGCGTCTGACAGACGTGAGTAGAGGAGAGCCGATCGGCGGCTCTCCTGAGAGGGGGGGTTTGCGCTGATTGTTTATCAGCGCAGCCCCCCCCATGGATGCCCACACTGGACCACCAGGGAGTGCCCCCCAGTGCAAAAAAAAACATAAAAAAAAAAACACAATCGATGCCAATCAGTGTCCACAAATGGGAACTGACTGGCAACATGGGCACTGGCTAAAAGGATACCCAGCAATGCCATCCGTGCCACCCCTCAGTGTCCATCAGTGCCACCCAGTGTCCATCAGTGCCACCTTTTAGTGCCCATCTATGCCCAGTGCCCACCTATCAGTGCCCATCTGTGCCACCCATAAGTACCCATCAGTGCCACCCATAAGTGCCACCCATGAGTGCCCATCAGTGCCGCCAAAGAGTGCCCAGTGCCGCCTATGAGTGCCCATCAGTGCCGCCTATGAATGCCCATCAGTGCAGCATACCAGCAGTGCCCATCAGTGCCGCCTCATCGGAGGCCCATCAGTGCCACCTCATCGTGCCCATCAGTGCCACCATATCAGTGCCCATAATTGAAGAAGAAAACGTACTTATTTACAAAAAAAAATAACAGAAGAAAATAAAAACTTATTTTTTTTCAAAAATGTGGGTCTTTTTTTAGTTGTTGCGCAAGAAATAAAAATCGCAGAGGTGATCAAATACCACCAAAAGAAAGCTCTATTTGTGGGAACAAAATGATAAAAATTTCATTTGGGTACAGCGTAGCACGACCGCGCAATTGTCATTCAAATTGCGACAGTGCTGAAAGCTGAAAATTGGCCCGGGCAGGAAGGTGCGTAAGTGCCCGGTATGGAAGTGGTTAAACACATGGAATATGGCTCGAGTGTCCTCGAAGAATTTGGCACCTCATAATAAATAATAAATATCCCCCAAAAATATATATAAAAAAAAAATTTCCTCAGTTTAGGCCGATACGTATTCTTCTAAATAAATCAAAATAAACGTTTATTGATCGGTTAGGGTAGTTTTATGGCATTTTTATTAATATTTTTTTTTTTAATAGTAATCGTGGCGATCAGCAATTTTTTTTCGGTACTGCGACATTATGGCGGACACTTTGGACACTTTTGACACATTTTTGGGACCATTGGCATTTTTATAGCGATCAGTGCTATAAAAATGCATTGCATTACTATAAAAATGCCACTGGCAGGGAAGGGGTTAACACTAGGGGGCGGGGAAGGGGTTAAGTATGTTCCCTGGGTGTGTTCTAACTGTAGGGGGGGAGGGAGTGACTAGGGGAAATGACTGATCACTGTTCATACATTGTATGAACAGAGGATCAGCATTTCTCTCCCTGACAGGACCGGGAGCTGTGGGCCAGATTCAGGTACACTGGGCGTATCTCTGCGGCGGCGTAACGTATCCGATTTATGTTACGCCGCCGCAAGTTTTTCAGGCAAGTGCTTTATTCACAAAGCACTTGCCTGTAAAGTTGCGGTGGCGTAGCGTAAATCACCCGGCAGAATTCAAATTCGGCGGGTAGGGGGCGTGTATAATTTAAATGAAGCGCGTCCCCGCGCCGAACGAACTGCGCCGTCTGTAAAATATCCCAGTGTGCATTGCTCCAAATGACGTTGCAAGGACGTCATTGGTTTCGACGTGAAGGTAAATGGCGTCCAGCCCCATTCACGGACGACTTACGCAAACGACGTAACTTTTTAAAATTTCGACGTGGGAACGACGGCCATACGTAACATTGGCTGCGCCTCATATAGCAGGAATTCGCGTATCTAGCTAATTTGCATACTCGACGCGGAAATCGACAAGCGCCACCAAACGGGCAACAAAAAAAATTGCAGTTTAGATCCAACGGCGTAAGAGACTTACGCCTGTCGATTCTAATGGATATCTATGCGTAACTGATTCTATGAATCAGTCGCATAGATACGACGGGCCAGATTAGGACTTACGACGGCGTACATGGCGCTGCGCCGTCGTAAGTACTTTGAGAATCTGGGCCTGTGCGTTTACACACACACAGCTCCCGGTCCTCGCTCTGTAACGAGTGATCGCGGGTGCCCGGCGGGTGCGCGCATCGGGATCAGGCGGGACAAGCGGGGGGCGCGTGCGCACTTCGCGAGGTGACGTAGAGCTACATGCTCTCGCGCAGGGGAGCCGACCTGCCGCCGTATAACTGCGGCGACTGGTCGGCAAGTAGTTAATAATGGTCCGGGTCTTAAGTGGATAAAGCGATACAGCGTCGAATCGCAAAAAATGGCCCCGGGCATTGGGCCACCAAACCCTCCGGGAGTGAAGTGGTTAAGACCGGATACATACCAATACATGGTGGAATAAAGCGATACCTGTGACTTTCATAACACCTTATCTGCCTCTTCCCTCGCCGCACATCATTATGCATGGAAATCCATTTGTTTCGGGAAGGAAGGTAAACTCGGCATGAATCTGCATCTCTCTTATAGTGCGAATTAAGATTCTGAGGTCAGGGATTAGTGGAGTTCATGAATAAATTAAGTACGGTTTTGCACAGTTGATACATTAGATACATTATCTCCCCGCTTCTTTGATGTATTGGGAGTCGGCAACGCAACGCGCCGCACATCCCCTGATCCCCTTTAAACCACCTTAAAACGGGGAGGCCGGTAGGAATTAAACGTTGAGAAATTGGCGCCGGGCGTCCCGGTGATCCATTGCGGAGATCTGTCATAATCCGTTATAGTCAATGAGGTGACGTGGTGACACTGTTGTCTCTGTTAAATATTCAGCCGCGGTCTAAAATTAGAAACGGTAATTTATTGTCTTGTTTATCGTATTCAAATGGAGGGAAGAAGCCGAGGGAGCGCGTTCTTTTTCCTGTGCGGATTTATTTTTTTACGTACATAAATCAAAGAATCTGTCTACCCAAACCTGATATCTACATGTTTGGGGGGCTGCTAGAGGTTTTGGAAGTTTTCAGCTTTGCATAAGGTGGGGAGGATACAAAGAGACGTTATAGGCTTATGGAGTATAGAGATTTAAGGTACCATGTCTCTCCTTCATATCAACGGTCCCCCCATCACATCTGAGGTCCCCCCATCATATCAGAGTCTCTGCCATTATATCAGAAGTCTACCATCACATGAGAGGTCCCTTCATCACACGAGAGGTCCCTTCATCACATGAGAGGTCCCTCCATCACATCAGAACCCCCCCCCATCACATGAGAGGTCCCTCCATCACATCAGAACCCCCCCATCACATAAGAGGTCCCTCAATCACATCAGAACCCCCCCCCCATCACATAAGAGGTCCCTCCATCACATCAGAACCCCCTCCCCCATCACATCAGAGGTCCCTCCATCACATCAGACCCCCCCCCCCCCCCATCACATAAGAGGTCCCTCCATCACATCAGAACCCCCCCCCCCCATCACATCAAAGGTCCCTTCATCACATCAGAGATCCCTCCATCACATCAGAGGTTCCCCCATCACATCAGAGGTTCCCCCATCACATCAGAGGTCCCTCCATCACATCAGAGGTCACCAAATAACATCAGAGGTCACCCTTCACATCAGAGGTCACACTTCACATCTGAGGACCCCAAATCACATCAGAGGTCACCCTTCACATCAGAGGTCCCTCCATCACATCCGAGGTCCCTCCATCACATCCAAGGTCCCTCCATCACATCCAAGGTCCCTCCATCACATCAGAGGTTCCCCCATCACACCAGAGCTCCCTCTTCCCATCAGAGTCTCCCCATCACATCAAAGGTCCTCTCTCACACCAGAGGTTTCACCTTCACTTCAGAGGTTCCCCCATAACATCAGAGGTCCCTCCATCACACCAGAGGTCACCCTTCACATCAGAGGTCCCCCATCACATCAGAGGTCCCCCATCATATCAAAGGTCCCTCAATCACATCAGAGGTCCCTTCTCCACTATAGAGGTCCCTCCATCATATCAGAGGTCACCCTTCACATCAGAGGTCCCCCATCACATCAGAGGTCCCCCATCACATCAGAGGTCCCCCTTCACATCAGAGGTCCCCAATCACATCAGAGGTCCCCCATCACATCAGAGGTCCCCCATCACATCAGAGGTCCCCCTTCACATCAGAGGTCCCCCTTCACATCAGAGGTCCCCAATCACATCAGAGGTCCCCCATCACATCAGAGGTCCCCCATCACATCAAAGGTCTCCCATCACATCAGAAGTCTCCTATCACATCAGAGGTCCCTCAATCACATCAGGTCTTTCATTGACTATAGAGTTCCTCCATCACATCAGAGGTACCCCTATCACATCAGAGGTCCCTCCATCACATCAGAGGTCCCTCCATAACATCAGAGGACCCCCCCCCCCCCATCACACCAGAGGTCCCTTCATCACATCAGAGGTCCCTCCATCACATCCAAAGTCCCTCTATCACATTTGAGGTCACCCATCACACCAGAGGTCCCTCCATCACATCAGAGCTCAACCAAAACATCAGAGGTCCCCCATCACATCAGAGGTCCTTCTGTCACTATAGAGGTCCCTCCATCACTATGAAGGTTCCACCTTCACATCAGATGTCGTCCATCACATCAGAGGTCCCCCATCACATCAGAGGTCCCCCATCACATCAGAGGTCCCCCATCACATCAGAGGTCCCCCCATCACATCAGAGGTCCCCCCATCACATCAAAGGTCTCTCATCACATCAGAGGTCCTCCCATAATGGGAGGGGGCAACTACTTTTTCACATAGGGCCAGGCAGGTTTTTGCAGCACTTAAAAAGTGGAGACACCTGCTGGTAGACACGAAAAACTACACCTTTCAGATATGAGGACCACAGTGCCACCAGTAGGCCTGGCTGAACAGAATCACTAATCCTTTGGCAGAGACACCTGCTGGTGGACAACAGAACTACACCTTTCAGGTCTAAAGACCACAGCACCCGCTTCAGAAGACGTTAGAATTACGAAACGTGCGTAAAGCGGTTACACGCACGCCCGCACGCACTTCCTGGTTAACCAGCTGTCTGTGTTTGGAACGCACGCCGTTCCCTAGCTGGCGCTGACATTTTTTGGAGAACACAAGTGCTGTGCTGGGAAGCTAATGTTAGTGTATAACTAGCTGCACACCTGCCTTCTTTGTGTTTTTGCTTTTAATATTTTATTGGGAACTCTGTTCCAGTTTTATTTATTTATACTTTTGTAATTACTTGCATATCTTTTGCATGCCACGTGTGGCAGTGCGAATAAAATACTACCTATTTTTGAACATACTACACTATATGAGCTCATTTCTTTCCCTGGAGGAACTCGGATAGTCAGGTGAATCTGAACCACCGGGATCGGAATCTCCCACCCAGAGGACCCAGGAAGGAGAAAGCCCTGCCATCGGAGATCATATACACTTATGCACTTTACCCCTGCAGGGGTGAGTGTCTCTGGTGAGTGGGGACCCAGGAGGGGGAGCACCGGAATCACTGCGAGAACCTTCACCAACTGTATACTGTGACCTTTCACCCTGATTGGAATCATCTGTTCACAAACACCATTGTGTATTATATAGTTTTTGATTTTTATTTACTTTATTTTTTCTGGTGTGATCACCCCATGTTGATTTATGAACTTTACTCTTATGAGTTTATCACTTCTGGACTAACTGACGATTATATATTTACAACCTCCGAGTTGTTCACCTATGCACAACCGATCCTGACCCAGGGTATCCTATGCTGGGAGGCGGTCACCTGTCACCATATATTTACTGTATTTGTGTTTATTAATTTTGTATTGGTTCTTACATAGTACACATTTTGGTTTGCTCACTTCTGTGACTGATTGTCACACACATTGGGTACCTTGTGTTACCACTTGGTCCCTCTACTGTTTTAGTCACATTTTATATACAGCGCACTACATGATTGAGAGTTAGACTGTATTGCTTACTCACACCAGGAACTTTTTGGGTGCTTGTGTTGCTTGGATCCATCCCTTGGTTCACACACAAGTCTACCGTATCATCAATTGATATATCTAACCCCAGTTGAGACAGCGCCACGACCCCCACACCTTTTCATTTACTAAAGACCACAGTGCCACCAGCAGGCTGGCTGAGCAGAAGCACCATACTATCGGCAGAGACACCTGCTGGTGAACATTGAAACTACACATTTTAGGTCTAAAGACCACAGTGCCACCAGCAGGCTGGCTGAACAGAACCACTAATCCTTTGCCAGAGACACAAAGACTAATTCCTGGGACCTACTGGCTGCTTAGAGAATTCTGCTGGTGGAAAACAGAACTACACCTTTAAGGTTTGAGGACCACAGTGCCCCCAGCATGTTGGCTGAGCAGAATCACCACTGGCGGAGACACCTGCTGGTGAACACCAAAACTACACCTTTCAGATCTGAGGACCACATTGCCACCAGCAGGCTGGCTGAACAGAATCACTAATCCTTTGGCAGAGACACCTGATGGTGGACAACGGAACTACACATTTCAGGTCAGAGAACCACAGTGCCACCAGTAGGCTGGCTAAGCAGAATCACCATACTATTGGCAGAGACACCTGGTGGTAGACACTGGAACTACACCTTTCAGGTCTGAGGTCTACAGTGCCCCCAGCAGTCTGGCTGAACAGAATCACTAATCCTTCGAGAGAGACACCTGCTGGTGGAAAATGGAACTACACCTTTTCGGGTCTGAGCACCACAGTGCCACCAGCAGGCTGGCTGAGCAGAATCACTGATCCTTAAGCAGGTTTATTTTGCAGGTATACCGCTGAGTGAATAACCATAACTACGGTTATGTGACATCTGTAATAAAACATCCTTTTAGACTTAATAGGTATGGTCCAAAATGAAAGTAATAGCTTCATTTGGGGGACTTGATAAGAAAGAAGTTGCTCACCTACGGTGCTCCTAGCTGTATTTTCACTTCAATAATATAAGAATTTTTATATTTTTTTGCCTTAGAACAGAAAATGATTTTTCATTAAATGGATATAAACTGTCCAAAAGAATAGTGGATCAATTTAAGACATGCCATGCTGGTTTTAAGGACGAGATTAAACACGCACTCTCATTAGGAAGCCTCCCTCACCGCGATGAAAGCAATAACCGTCTGTGCACCACCTGAGCTGTCCGAATAGAAAACTCAATATTGGGGACATTAAGTGACTAATAATTCCCCCGATCCTGACAGAATGTTAAGTGAATTTCATTCTATGTTTAATGCCGATCTATTATGGAGTATCTTTTTTTTTTTTTTTTTTTTCGTTTTCCAGGGGTGCCAAATTATTAACAACTCACCTAAATATTTATTGCTCCTGTTCGGAATGAATGTCTGATCTGCTGAGACTTTAATGCTGAAGTTGAATCTGCTTAACCACTTCTGCCCCGGACCATTTGGCTGCCCAAAGACCAGAGCGCTTTTTGCGATTCGGCACTGCGTCGCTTTAACTGACAATTGCGCGGTTGTGCGACGCGGCTCCCAAACAAAATTGGCGTCCTTTTTTCCACACAAATAGTCCCAGATTCACAGAGAGCAAGGCGCACATTACGCCGCCGTAAAGCAAACACTGTACGCTACGCCAACGTAGCGCGGAGAGGCAAGCATTGCATTCAGCAAGCCAGTGCTCCCAACGCTGCGCCAGCGTGGCGTGGGTTTCAAAGGAGCACGCCGGCGTAGGTGGAAGTGGGAGTGAACCCATGCAAATAAGGGGTGACCCCAAGCAAATGATGGGCCGAGCGCCAGACAGGTACGTATCACAAACTGCGCCGTGACGTGGACGCATGCACAGCACCCCCTGCGCCTGCTCACAACCACGCTAGCACAACTGCCTAAGCTACGCCGGATCACTGCGTACGCCGTGAACATAACGTAACGTCTGAATCCATTGTCTGGGAAGAACCCCCACTAGATTCAATGTCCAGGAAGAACCCCAACTGGATGCATTGTCCAGGAAGAACCCCCACTGGATCCATTGTCCAGGAAGAACCCCCACTAAATGCATTGTCCAGGAAGAACCCCCACTGGATCCATTGTCCAGGAAGAACCCTTTCTGGATCTATTGTCCAGGAAGAACCCCCACTGGATGCATTGTCCAGGAAGAACCCCCACTGGATTCATTGTCCAGGAAGAACCCCCACTGGATTCATTGTCCAGGAAGAACCCTTTCTGGATCTATTGTCCAGGAAGAACCCCCACTGGATGCATTGTCCAGGAAGAACCCCCACTGGATTCATTGTCCAGGAAGAACCCCCACTAGATGCATTGTCCAGGAAGAACCCCCGCTAGATGCATTGTCCAGGAAGAACCCCCGCTAGATGCATTGTCCAGGAAGAACCCCCACTGGATCCATTGTCCAGGAAGAACCCCCATTGGATCTATTGTCCAGGAAGAATTCCCACTGGATCCATTGTCCAGGAAGAATGCCCACTGGATCCATTGTCCAGGAAGAACCCCCACTGGATCCATTGTCCAGGAAGAATGCCCACTGGATTCATTGTCCAGGAAGAACCCTCTCTGGATCCATTGTCCAGGAAGAACCCTCACTGGATCCATTGTCCAGGAAGAATGCCCACTGGATTCATTGTCCAGGAAGAACCCTCTCTGGATCCATTGTATGGGAAGAAACCTCCCTGCATGGTTTTAAATGCAACTCAAGACCCATCTGTGCAGCCAGACTTATGGCAACACCTAAAAAAATCCTTCTCTTCAACAAACCCAACATCGATTTAATAAGCGCTGTGAGTCTCCGGGGAGAAAAGCACTCGAGAAATATTATTATTATTATTCAAACCTTAAAAATACATTCAGTGATGCTGTAAGCTGTACATTTTTGAATTAGATTTTTATTTTATTTTTTTCTAAGCTTCGGCTTTAACCTTGCTCATTGTGTTCATTTATAGAAGAATAAAGTCAGCACATAACCATTGCTTTGAGCTGTTTTTCCCCTCGGATGCCTATAGAGCTCTTCTATAAATCCACTTTAAAAACCAAAGGGGCAGCTTGCTTTATTTCACTAATATCCCCGACTGAAAGCACATGACGAAGTCAAGCCAAGGATGGCGCAGTTTATATGTTATACGGCACCGAGGGATAGAGTCAGCAACCAAAGGAGAGCGTTTCGGAATACAACAGAGGTCAGATCAGTAAAAAGCTGCAAACGTCGCTCTGCTTGAATGCTGACGATAAAAAAAAAAGAAAAAGAAAAAAGAGAAAACGAGTCCATATTTTGTGCCACTGCATTGGCTTCAGCTGAGCCAAAATTGGTCTTGGCAGCTGTGACTTTAGATTGACTCAAGGCTAATATACTGTGGTTAAATATAAAAGACACACTTTGCAACAAGGATTTAGAAAAGCGCCTTCTGCAGAAAAATAACCGCGGCAGAAATGCAGGAGAAAAATCGTTATTTCCAGAAAATAGTGGATGAAGACACGAGGTGTTGTAAATGGGTATACGGTACACAAAAAGCAAAACGCGGTAAAAAAAAAATCATCTTTCTAAATACCTGTAAGAGAAGTCCTGCTAACAGATGGGCATCTGCGCACGAGCACGGGCACACCAGCGTGTGTACAAAGAGGGACTTGTATTGGCGCATACCAGCGCGCGCCAATGCACGTGCGCGTACGTGCACGTATGGGCACCAAGTAATGCCATCAAACGCAGCCACTGTGCCCATCAGATGTCGCAACTGTGCCATGCTATCAAACGCAGCCACTGTGCCATCAATTGCCACTGTGCCCATTAATTTTTGCCACTGTGCCATGCCATCAATTGTCGCCACTGTGCCATGCCATTGTTGCCACTGTGCCCATCAATTGTCGCCACTGTGCCATGCCAAACGCAGCCTCTTGTGCTATGCCATTGTGCCCATAAATTGTTGCCACTGTGCCATGCCATTGTCGCCACTGTGCACATCAATTGTCACCACTGTGCCATGCCATTGTCGCCACTGTGGCCTTTAATTGTCGCCACTGTGCCATGCCATTGTCGCCACTGTGCCCATCAATTGTCGCAACTGTGCCATACCAATCGCAGCCAATGTGCCATCAATTGTCGCCACTGTGCCATGCCAAACGCAGCCACTGTGCCATCAATTGCCGCCACTGTGCCCAGCCAAACGCAGCCACTGTGCCATGCCATTGTCACCACTGTGCCCATCAAATGTCGCCACTGTGCCATGCCATTGTCGCCACTGTGCCACTGCACCTGGCACTTACCTTTCTCGGTCAGCCATCCTCGGATCGATCCCTCGAAGTAGTCCCGCCCTCGATGTCGCTTCAGCCAATAAGGTTACCGGTAACCAGAACCGGTGTACCTGATTGGCTGATACGCCTGTCAATGTTAACCAGGGAACGCATACCCCTTGCGTCCCCTGGTTAACTATTTAGAAGACGATTACAGCCACCAGGGGGGGGGCGGCCATCTGAATAGTGGGCAATGCATGAATCTATGTATTGTATTTCAGTGGGGGGCAAGAGCGAGAGGTGGCGGCGCTTCTGCGCCCTCTATGGACACACCGCCACTGGTTTTGACCCAGCTTCACCTGAACCTGCTCCTTGACCTCCGCCTTCCTACCTGATCCCGGCTTGTGTTTGACTCCGCTTCTATCTGATGTTCCTGTACCTTGCTACCCGTCTGTGTACCGAACCTGACCTGTGTCCCATCTCTGCCTCTCGTCTCGGTACCTGCTCTGTCCGTCTGTTGGTGACCCCCTGGCTTACGTCCCGGCTACGCATCCATCTGCTGACCCAGCGATACAGAGCCTGCCCAGCCCTCTTCAGCCACCTGGTTCCATTATATATTGGTTTTTTTTCTAACACCCTAGAGAATAAAATGGTGGTCATTTCAATACTTTTTGTCACACCGTATTTGCGCAGCGGTCTTACAAGTGCACTTTTTTTGAAAAAAACTTTTTTTGAATTGAAAAATAAGACAACTGTAAAGTTAGCCTAATTTTTGTGAAAGATAATGTTATGCCAAGTAAATTTATACCCAATGGGGCAGATCCACAAAGAAAGTACGCCGGCGTATCTATCGATACGCCGGCGTACTTTCAAATTTCCCACGTCGTATCTTTGTTTTGAATCCTCAAAACAAGATACGACGGCATCTGGGTTAGATCCGACAGGCGTACGTCTTCGTATGCCTTCGGATCTTAGATGCAATTCTTCGGCGTCCGCTGGGTGGCGTTCCCGTTGTATTCCGTGTCGAGTATGCAAATGAGCTATTGCCGGCGATCCACGAACGTACGAGCGGCCGTCGCATTCCTTTTGTGTCGTTTCCGTTTGGCTTTTTTCGGCGTATAGTTAAAGCTGCTATCTGGTGGCGTACGCAATGTTAAGTATGGCCGTCGTTCCCGCGTCAAATTTAAAAAAAATGTATTTTGTTTGCGCAAGTCGTCCATGAATCGGGCTGGACGTAATTTACATCCACGTCAAAACCAATGATGTCCTTGCAACGTCATTTAGCGCAATGCACAGCGGGAAATTTAGGTAGGGCGCATGCGCAGTTCGTTCGGCGCGGGGACGCGCTTCATTTAAATGAAACACGCCCCCTAATCGCCGATTTGAATTACGCACCGTTACGCCGCAAGAGATACACTACGCCGCCGTAACTTACGGCGCAAATTCTTTCTGGATTCAAAGCTTTAAAAAGTAAGTTACAGCGACGTAGCGTATCTCACATACGCTGCGCCCATGCAAATGTACGTGAATCTGCCCCTATATGTCACGCTTCAAAATTGCACCCGCTCGTGGAATGGCGTAAAAATATTTTTGTTTATAGCGCAAAAAAAAAAAACGCAGAGGTGGTCAAATACCACCAAAGGAAAGCTCTATTTGTGGGGGAGAAAGGACGTATATTTTGTTTGGGAGCCACGCGCAATTGTCAGTTAAAGTGACGCAGTGCCGAATGGCTAAAAGACAATCACTAATAGACCAAGTCAGGCAGATGTGAAGATTCAGCGCGAGCGGGCGGCGTCACACCGCGCATTAATACGCCGAAGAGTCAGTGACAACCGGAAATCAATCAGCCGCGTCCCTACAACACGCAAGCCGCGCCAACCTCCGTCCCAGATACTCCCTATCAATCTGCTGCCGCTCATCTATTATTTAATTTTAATCTGAAGTATATTTTAAGAATGTCGGGAGAGGTGCAGCTGCCAACAAGTTATGTCTAAAAAACCTTGATACAAATGTCTAATTTGCATCAGTAATAAACAGCCGTCCCTGAAGGTCACAAATCTTTTCATCGTCTCTTCCGGAAGATTTAAAATAAAAAAGAAAAGAAAAAAGGCAAAATAAAAGATCTATTCACACTTGTGCACCGTAACATGTATATTATTATTATAATGAATCATGTTTTATTTTTATATATGTATGTTTCTGATACTATTATATATTATATAATTGTATTATAATTATATATATATATATATATATATATATATATATATATATATATATATATATATATATATATATATATATACATACATATACATATATCTATTGTAATAGTAAGAGTCCCTGTCACTATAAAAAGGGAGCAAAAATGGACACAGAGGCCCAGATTCAGGTACAATTGCGCTCTATTTGCGGAGGCTCAGGGCAACGATTTTGCCCTGCGCCCCCGCAAATTTCCTGCGCTACCCGCGATTCACGGAGCAGTAGCTCCGTAAATTGCGTGTGCGCTGTGTAAACTTGCCCTGCGTAAGGGCGCCTAATGTAAATGATCCCGTAGGGGGCGTGAATCATTTAAATTAGGCGCGCTCCCGCGCCGAGCGTAGAGCGCATGCTCCGTCGGGAAACTTTCCGGACGTGCATTGCGGCAAATGACGTCGCAAGGACGTCATTTGATTCAAAGTGAACGTGAATGGCGTCCAGCGCCATTCACGAATCACTTATGCAAACGACGTAACATTCAAATTTAGCGACGCGGGAACGACGGGTATCCTTTAGCATTGGCTGCGCGTGCTATTAGGATGTGCAACCTTGCGCGAAACCCGACGTACGCAAACTACGTAAATTGCGTACACAGGGCTCGCGCAACATTGTGAATCGGTGTTAGTATGCAATTTGCATACTATACACTGAGCACAATGGGAGCGCCCCCTAGCGGTCATCGCAAGAATGCAGCCTAAGATATGCCACGCAGATTTTAGGCTGCAGTCGGCGTTACGATGTTCCTGAATCAGGAGCATTCGCAACGCCGGCGCAAGTAAGCAATTGCGCCGCGTAACCTATGGTTACACAGGCGCAATTGCTTCTTGAATCTGGGCCAGAGTCTGCATGTCAGTGGACTGCAGAACTACACGGCAAAGTTTTAAAATGGAGAAAACTGTTTTGGCAGCTTTCTCCGGGTTTTTCTAAGTTCGGATGGGGCTGTGTGGTTTGGAGATCCTGCAGAGACTTGGGCGGGATGGGATCTTCAATCCTGTGTCCAGATCTTGTGATTAGCCAGCAGGTTGTGTGTCCAGGTGAATATAATGAGGGACTGGTGAGAGCAGGTGGATGAGAGGAAGGTGGAGTGTGTGCAGCTGGCTGCTGGCTCAACACAGTGTGTGTGGAAAGCTGTCTGCCCTGGAAGACTACATCCCTGGTGTGGGGGGACTTTGTGCCTGGCGGACTGGCAAGGCTGGTAGACCTGAGGTGGCTAGCGAGTCCAAGGGGGGCTGGAGGAAGTCCGGAAGTCTGGGAGACGGTAAGCTGGAGAATCCTGTTGAGGCCAGGAGTGGGCCAGGTATAGCAGGTACTGCTACTGGTATTTTTCTTTCTATGAACATTACTGGAGAAGAACCCCTGCGTGGGAATCCTGTGTGTGAACTGTTTATTTTTTGCCTTTTAAATAAAAATGGGCTGCCATGCCCTCAAGCCTAACATCTGACTGCTGTGGACTCGCTGAAAAACGCATTTTACCATTGAGTTAACAACCCCCAATGTTTACACTATATACACACACAGTATATAATTATTAAGAATGACTTTTACATGTAATAATTGCTTATTTATTTGTCTTAGGAAAGGCCGCGGCTTTTGCCTAGCTCCGGAGCGGTCGGCCATCTTGGTACACCCAGCGGCGGTGCGCGCTGAGCAGAGCAGAGGACTCGCGTGGGATCTTCTATTCCTACCAGAGCGATCTGCAACAGTGAGTTGGGGGCAATGTTACTGGCTGGCTATGTGGGGGCAATGTTACTGGCTGGCTATGTGGGGGCAATGTTACTGGCTGGCTATGTGGGGGCAATGTTACTGGCTGGCTATGTGGGGGCAATGTTACTGGCTGGCTAACATGTGGGGGCAATGTTGCTGGCTAACATGTGGGGGCAATGTTACTGGCTGGCTAACATGTGGGGGCAATGTTACTGGCTGGCTAACATGTGGGGGGAATGTTACTGGCTGGCTAACATGTGGGGGGAATGTTACTGGCTGGCTAACATGTGGGGGCAATGTTACTGGCTGGCTAACATGTGGGGGCAATGTTACTGGCTGGCTAACATGTGGGGGCAATGTTACTGGCTGGCTAACATGGGGGGGCAATGTTACTGGCTGGCTAACATGTGGGGGCAATGTTACTGGCTGGCTAACATGTGGGGGCAATGTTACTGGCTGGCTAACATGTGGGGGCAATGTTACTGGCTGGCTAACATGTGGGGGCAATGTTACTGGCTGGCTAACATGTGGGGGCAATGTTACTGGCTGGCTAACATGTGGGGGCAATGTTACTGGCTGGCTAACATGTGGGGGCAATGTTACTGGCTATTACTAATGTGGGAGTGGTGTGATGGTGATGACGAGTGGGGGGCAAATATTTTACTACAGTATTTGGGTCAGAATTTTTTTTTTTTTTTTTTTTCTTTTTTCTAGATTTTCCTCCTTTAAAATTGGGTGCGTCTTATATTCCGGTGCATCTTATACGGCGAAAAATATTTATTTTTATGTATAAAAAATAATATACATATAGATATACACAGTTATAGCAGAATAACTGCTACATGTAGTAATTGTTTATGTATTTTAATAACTTTAATATATATATATATATATATATATATATATATATATATATATATATATATATATATTTTTGTGTGTGTGTAAATACTGTATACATTAAATAAATGAACTTTGTACCTGAGTGTATGTGTGTGTGTGTGTATATATATATATATATATATATATATATATATATATATATATATATATATATATATATATATATAGGTACAAAGTTAATTTATTTCAGTAATTTAATTAAAAAAGGAAAAATCCTATATTTAGATTCATTACACACAGAGTGATATATTTCAAGCATTTCTTTCTGTAATGGCTTACAGCGAGTGACACCCCAAAATTCAGTATCTCAGAAAAATATTACATGAGACCAATTAAAAAAAAAGGATTTTCTATACAGAAATGTTGGCTTACTGAATAGTCTGTCCATGTACAGTATAGTATGCACTCAATACTTAGTCTGGGCTCCTTTTGCATGAATTACGGCACCAATGTGGAGGCACTGCTGAGGTGTTATGGAAGCCCAGGTTGCTTTGATAGCGGCCTTCACCTCATCTGCATTGTTGGGTCTGGTGTCTCATCTTCTTCCTGACAATTCCTCACAGATTCTCTTTAGTTCAGGCCAATCAAGCACAGTGATACCATGATAAACCAGGTTTTGGTACTTTTGGCAGTGTGGGAGGTGCCAAGTCCTGCTGGAAAATGAAATCGGCATCTCCATAAAGCTGGTCAGCAGAGAGAAGTATGAAGTGCTCCAGAATTTCCTGGTAGAGGGCTGCTGTCACGAAAGACGTTCTGTTTTGCCTCGACGAATGCTCGTTGGGACGCGTTTGCGCGCATCAATGTGCCCGGTGCGCGCGCGCGGTGACGGTGTTTTGGCGCCAAGAAACGCTATTTAAACTGCCTGATGCCTCTCCATCTTGCTGACCAGTCTACAGCGTTTACCTAAGAATCTGCACCTGTTACCTGTTGATCTTCTGTGTACCTGACCCGGCTTCCTGTGACCTTCCTTGCCTGCAACCTGCCTATGACCCCGGCTTTACCTGACTACGGCTCCTGCTTAACCCCTGGCTCTGTCTCTGCCCGCCTATGTTACCGACCTGGCTTGGACTATCGACTACTCTCTGGACTTACCCTGATTCCTGAACCACTTACCGGTGTTCCGTCCAGCTTGCTCACCTGCCTGATTCCTGTACCTGCTAGTGCCATACCACCGCCTCTGCCTGCTGCTTGGTGCTTCTCCTTGACCAGCATACACCTGCCTGCTATCGCTTCCGGACCGCTACCCAGCTTTACCATCAGGTACTTGTGCCCCTCCGGACTCTTGACCCTCTGTCCATTCTACCAGGAGGTCCTGAGTCGGAGGCTTACGAGAGGCCGCTCCCTGCATGTTGAGCTCCATAACCAGGTACGTGACAGCTGCGCTGACTTTGGACTTGATAAAACACAGAGGACCAACACCAGCAGATGACACGCCTCCCCAAATCATTATTGACTGTGGAAACCTTACACTGGACCTCATGCAACTTGGATTCTTTTCCTTGCCACTCTTCCTCCAGACTCTAGGACTGCAATTTCCAAATGAAATGCAACATTTTCTATTTTGAGGTTACACTTCGACACCAAAGGCCAGTAAGGCGCTAATTTGCACGGTTAAGCAGCTTGTTTATGGAGAAGAGAAATTCAATTCCTTTTTACCCTAACCCTTTGGTAGATCAACGACCCCTTCCATACAGGGACTTTTACTTTAAGATTTTCAAAGACATTTTCTTACCAAAGCTCTTCAATCTACCAAACAGATGTAACCAACCCATTGACCAGATGTAGGAGGTGAGCACAGCTCCTCTTTCTTACTCCTGGCTCCTCAATGAGAAGAGTCTTTTTCCGCCACATGAGGAAATCTGGCTATAGCAGCTCACATGGTCCGACAGGCAGTCAACCTTCCCAGCAAGCCCACTTTTGTTCCTCCCTTATGCCTCCATCAATACTATTCCCTAAATGCCTTCCCCCAACAGCTTTTATCCAAGTTTGGAAAGAGGCAACCAACACCCGGGAGGGGTTGACTTTGTTCAGAGGACCAGAACTGAAATGTTGGTAAGTGTGCCATTGTTGGCCTTAGAACCTGTGACCTCAGTTGTGCCTGGCAATGCCTCTTCTTGCTGAGCCACCTGAGATGCTGGACAGCTCCCTGTCTAAACCATTGGGTGATTCTGCTTAATGCCTTTTTTCTGACCCTTGAACTCTTTGCTCTTCCCATGAACTTCCCACTTACGCCATGTCTTTTCATTCCCTGTTTGCCAGATTATTATACTCTCTCCAGCCAAAATCTTGCTCTTTTCACTCCTCCTGTGGTACATATGTTCCCTACCACTTGTTTATGACCTCTGGCGTGTTCCTTGACTATGCTTCTGCTTGGTCTCAACCTGCAACCACTTGTTACTGACCTTTGGCTTGTTGACTGACTATGCTTCTGTTTGATCTGTACCTGCTATATCTGCTACTGGACCCCGGCTTTCTCATCTGCTGGTGGGGCAATCCTGAGGACGGTGACCTGGTACTAACATGCAGCAAAATCCATCTTCACCATCAATAGCTCTGGTGAATACCGGTTAGTGTTTATACTCTAAACCTCGGGTGAGCCCATGTCATTCTCCAGGATTGCATGATTCTGTACTTATCCAGTTGGTCAGTGGGAGCCTCTCTGCTGCTAAAGCTACTGGTCTTCGAGTCTGACCACTGACCATGACAGCACTGGCGGCAGGTGCTCAAAAATTTGGGGGGGGCGCAAACAAACTGAAAAAAAACCCCATAAATTGCAGCCACTGTGCCCATCAAATGCAGCCACTGTGCCCATCAAATGCAGCCACTGTGCCCATCAAATGCAGCCACTGTGCCCATCAATTGCCACCACTGTGCCCATTAAACAAAGCCACTGTGCCATCAAGCGCATCCACTGTGCCATCAAATGCAGCCACTGTACCATCAAATGAAGCTACTGTAACCATCAATTGCCGCCAGTTTGCCCCATCAATTTCCGCCAGTTTGCCCCATCAATTTCTTCCAGTTTGCCCCATCAATTTCCGCCAGTTTGCCCTATCAATTGCCACCAGTTTGCCCCCCCCCCGGCACTTACCTGTCTCGGATCAGCGCATTCCTCAACGCTCCCTCCGAGTCCTCGATGTCTTCTCCCATCCCCTTTTGCTATGATTGGACGCCTGATAGGAGTCCAATCACAGCGCGGGACAAGGGGCCGGACACCTGAATAGGGGGCGGCAGCGGCGACAATAGATACATTTAGGCCAGGGCTCAAAATTTCAAGTCCTGAGCCACTAGCCAGGCCTCAAGAGTTACTCGCCACCAGTTGCCCCACCTAATTCATACACTGCCCTGCGCCTAATTGCACCCGTAAACACGCCCTCATAGATTATCTCATGGAATGACAATGTTTTATGCAGAATCAAGTTACAAAATTAAATATTACCAACAACAACTTTAACAAAATGGGACAGGGCACTGGGGGCAGACCAGAGGGACAGGGCACTGGGGGCAGACCAGAGGGACAGGGCACTAGAACTGGGTCTATTCCCCATTCTTTTGCCGTCTCCTCTGCAACTCCCATCCATCCTCTCTCTCTCTCTCCCATTCATCTCATCATCAGGAGCCTGTGCGTGTGGCTCCACGCTTGCATGTCCCCACTTCCCCCTTTTATTCAGGCTGGCAGAGAGGAGAGGAGCTGCAGCACAGCGGGAGGGAGTACAATCCAGCGCTGAGATCCACACAACTGCACAGCCATTGACACCATAGCACAGCGCACACTGACACCGCGCAGCACACATTGAGACCAGTCTGTTCACAGTGCTCAGGCTAAACTTGCATAGAGCACAAGGAGAAGAAAACTTCACAAACTAGAAGGCTGCCGCTCTCATGTCAGGGCAACTTTCAGTGAGCGCTGCACCGGAGTGATAATTTTTGCAATCCTCCACCTCACTCATTACTTTCTGCTCTCCAGCTACATTGGTCGGGGCCCGGGGGAGGGGGGCAGGCTCAGAGAGGTCATACTGTTAGGTCCCATGGCTTAATGAGAATTGTAAGGAGAGCACCTGTGTACTGCTCTGCCTGTGTGCGGCTCAACAGACTACTTTTCCCGAGCATGCACCTTTCCTCTTCGGCCGCCAATCTCATCGGAAATCTAAGTGTAGGCACAGATTGGAGGGAGATTGGTCATGCAGCCCTGTCATCACTCGCCCCCAGCTTAAATCCACTCGCCAAATGCTAGTAGGCGAGTGGAAATTTTGAGGGCTGATTTAGGCAATGCTTGAATCTATCTATTGCTGGTTGATGGGTGCAGGAGAGAGGGGGCGGTGCTCCTACGCCCTCTATGGACGCACCGCCACTGCATGACAGTTAATGACAGTTAATTTGGTTAATCTATCGCTGAATTGCCATTGATTTTTAGTCCCGCCACTCTTCACCCAGCTCCATAATCCAAGTCCACATTGGCAACACACATTTGCTGCCTGGAAAGTTAGTGTTTGAAATTAAAATACTCATTCTTTTTTTTTTCAATAGACGTTTCCATTGACACGAAGGAGCTTATTCAGGCACTTCCTGTTATAGGATGCCAAGGCTCTGGTCCTGCCTCCCAATTGTGCCCCAACTTTGCCAATCTGTCGCATGAGCTTCTAATGAAGACTAATTCAACACCCATTACACAGACGTGGTCCACTGTTGTCACCATTGGGATACCCACCCTCAGAAAAGCAGTGCAGCCATTGCTGGGGTGTATGGAAACCGGAAGTGGCTGCAAGGAAACTGCAGGAGATCAACAGCCCTGAAATGTGACAATGGATAAAAAAAGGTAAAAAAGGGGTAATTAAAAATAAATAAAAATGGCAGCTGTTTATGATACACAGCACATAGATCAAATGCATTGTCAGGTCAGTTAGGATTTACATCTACTTTAATCACATTCAGCTGGACTTGTTCTGTAAAAGACATTGCGATGCTTCCTCTGCTCTAATGCATGCCAGGAACATATCCCGGTATTTATAGCCACACAGGTTACTCAGCCACCTTAATCCAATCACCATTGAATGTGTTCGGTGTTCAAGGATACGACGGGAGGTGTGAAAGTCTGTGAATCCTCCCTGTTGTATTTCCATAATCCAATCACCATGGTGCCATAAAGTCTGGGATGGAGGTCCGTGATACCTTGGGACTGGATTACGTAATGTTGAATGTGATTATCTACTGATAGCTAAACCATGACCCAGATATAAGAGAAACTTCATAGACATACTTATGTTCCTTTACTTTGTGCTATCCAGGTAACCCATTGCCCTTGAAAGCCCAGTCTAAAAAGTGGTTTTCGTAAAAAAAAAATTAAAAAATAAAAGCGTGGCATATATTTGTATTCAGCCAGGGCTCAAGTCCTGCGGGAATGGAGTCCCTGCACTTTTTTCACAGCAGGAACGCAGTTCCCTTTGCTGGGCTAGAGCAACCGCGCCACCCGAGCCAATCCTTCACTAAGCGGCGATGCCCAACTCGAGTTATTGTCAGGGGCAGGCGAACCTTGGTAATCCTTTATGTTACTGAATGCTTCTTTCTAAATCCTGCGATAAAGTACGATGTACCCCTACTCATTCACATAGGGTAGGGGGCCGGGATCTGGGGGGGGTCCCTTATTAAAGGGGGCTCCCAGATTTGGATAAGCCCCCCGCTTGTAGACCCCGGCAACCAACGTCCAGGGTTGTCGGGAAGAGGCCCTTGTCCTCATCAACATAGGGACAAGGTGCTTTGGGGTGGGGGGCCCCAAAGCACCCATCCCCCCCATGTTGCGTGCTCGGATAAGGGTCTGGTATGGATTTTGGGTGGACACCCACGTGTTTTTTTTTCGGTGTAGGGGTTCCCCTTAAAATCCATACCAGACCCTTATCCGAGCACGCAGCCCGGCCGGTCAGGAAATTGGGTGGGGACGAGCGAGACACGGCAGAAGACAGTGGGAAAAGAGGCGGATAGAGCAGAGAAGTCAGAAGAGACCCTCGGAGCTGCCTAATAAATTACTTTAAAATCCTGTGTAGTATGTTTTATTTTTGACACTTTTTTTCCAGGTGAATGGGTAGGGGTACGATGTACCCCTTCTCATTCACATATAGTAGGGGGCCGGGATCTGGGGGTCCCTTATTAAAGGGGGCTCCCAGATTCGGATAAGCTCCCCGCTTGCAGACCCCGGCAACCAACGTCCAGGGTTGTTGGGAAGAGGCCCTTGTCCTCGTCAACAGGGGGATAAGGTGCTTTGGGTGGGGGGGCACCTGCCCTAAAGCACCTGTCCCCCATGTTGAGGGCATGCGGCTTGGTACGGTTCAGGAGGGGGCCCACTCGTCCCCACCCCCTTTCCTGACACCGGCCAGGCTGCGTGCTCGGATAAGGGGGGCCCCATGCCTTTTTATTTTTTTAATTTGGTGTGGAGCTCCCCCTCAAGATTCAAACCAGACACTGTGCCTGGTATTGTTGGGGATCGAAGTCTGATCCCTGTTCATTGAAGTTGGACGCATTTCGGACTTCAAGTTGCAGGGCAAAGTCGGATCCAAAGTAGTATGACTGTCGTGTCGTACCAGTGTGAACCCGGCCTTAGAGGATTTGTCCTCATTCCCTTTAAGTCAACCTATTCTGAAATTACAACCTCGGACTTATTAAAAAAAAAGTATTTTTTCTGTAACAAGTTTTATTGTGTGCGGATCTAATTTCGTAGAGCCGGCGTTGGCTTTTCCCGGGTACGGCACGCAGCTTTGATGCCTTGGAGATTTTTTTGCTCGACAAATGTCTCCGGTCTTCTCCGTTCTATGATTAAAGGAAATCTATTGAGATTTGACTTTCATCTCTTCTTCTCCCAGGGAAGACTGATTGACGCACTGTTGATACAGGTACTAAAATTAAAACGTATGGCAAAAATCAAGAAAAGTTCATCACACATGAAAGACTAGATAATGAAAACAAGCAAGCGACTATTGTAAGCTGTACATCTTCCTGAAGTGGGCTGCGGGGAGGGAGGTGAGCCAAAAAACGCAAAATCCAAGAATCACTCGCTATAAGCTGGCAGTGGAGGGGTTAATCACTTCAGCCCTGGAAGATTTGGCTGCCCAATGACCGGGCCATTCTTTGCGATACGCAACTGTTTCGCTTTAGCTGACAATGGGAGCCCGCAATCCGGCAGCCGTAGGAGCCTGCAACTTGCCCATAGGAGCCTGCAACCCGACCGCCCATAAAACCACGCAACCCACCCATAGGAGCCTGCAAACTGTCCGCCCGTAGGAGCCTGCAACCTGCCCATAGGAGCCTGCAACACGGCCGTCTTTAGGAGCCTGCAGCCCACCCATAGGAGCCCGCAACCGGCTGCCTGTAGGAGCCCACAACCAACCCATAGGAGCCCGCAACCTGTCCGCTCGTAGGTGCCTGCAACCTGCCCATAGGAGCCTGCAACATGGCCGCCTTTAGGAGCCCGCAGCCCACCCATAGGAGCCCGCCACCTGCCCATAGGAGCCTGCAAACCCTGCTGCCTGTTGGAGCCCGCAACCTGCCCGTAGGAGCTTGCAACCGCCCATAGGAGTCAGCAACCCGGCTGCCCGTAGGAGCCCATAACCCACCCATAGGAGCCCGCAAGCCACTCATAGGAGCCCGCAACCTGGCCGCCTGTATGAGCCCACAACCCACCCGTAGAAACCCTCAACCTGCCCATAGGAGCCCACAATCCAGCCACCCATAGGAGCCCGCAACTCACCCATAGGAGCCTGCAACCCGACCACCCATAGGAGCCCGCAACTGGCCCATAGGAGCCCGCAACCCAACCTCCCATAGGAGCCCGCAACCCGACCACCCCATAGAAGCCGCAACCCGCCCATAGGAGCCTGCAACCCACCAGCCCGTAGGAGCCTGTAACCTGGCCGACCGTAGAAGCCGCAACCTGCCTATAGAAGCCTGCAATCTGGCCGTAGGAGCCTGCAACCGGCCCATAGGAGCCCGCAACCCGGCCGCCCATGGGAGCCTGCAACCTGCCCATAGGAGCTTGCAACCCGGCCACCTGTAGGAGCATGCAACCAGGCTGCTGCCCGGCACTCGTAGGAGCTCACCTGCCTGCAACTGATGGTGTAAGTGCCACGGTAGGGGTTGTGCCGCCGACCGACCATCCGGGGGTGGTTGTTTGCCGCCCCCCCAAAAAAAACACCAGCAGCACTGGCACAGCTCCTAGGTGGGCTATCTATATGTCAAAGGTTATGACTACAATATGCAATCAGCACTCTTGCTGAACGACTGCTGTAAAGTCAATCACTGACTGGATATTATATGGTTTCGAGCGAAGAGCTTTTGACGCAGAGCTCTAACAACTTTCAGAATTAGCAGCCCACAAAGTGCCCCGGCCCGACAATGGCAGAAAACGTAATTTGCGTTCCACGGGCGCTCATTGGGAAGCCGGCAAAGTACAGGACCGCCGCGCTCGCTTTGCATTTTTCTTTAATAAGAGCGCCGTGGCCATTTCAGATAATCAATATGCATACAATAGGCGGCTCATTTCACCGTGACTGAGATTGCACTTATGCGTCTTATTAAAGCGGAATAATAGCCCGGCCGAGCAGCTTGAGACGTAAGCTGCACAAGTTTTTATGTTCCCTTCATTCTAAACACGGGAACTGATAATTGTAATTCCATTTATGTTCAGTCCATTGTTTGGCTGAAATTTGCTACAGTGGGAAAAAAAAGTGCTTTTAAACAAAAAAAATATAAGTTTTAGATGAGCAAAGAAGTTTTTAGTTCCATTCTGTTAAAGTAAAATGAAGATTTTAAAAAGTTGCAATCTGTTCTTCTTGGAAACCTTCAGGGGAACAGAAAAGTTTTTTCAAAATGATACATGAAAGAAAAGATAAACATAAACATTAGGGGTGCAACGGATCAAAAAACTCACGGTTCGGATCGTTCCTCGGATCAGAGTCTCGGATCGGATCATTTTTCGAATCGGCAAAAAAAATTCTCCCCCACTGTAATATTCACCCCCACTGTAATATCCACATCTCCCCACTAATATCCACATCTCCCCCACTGCAGTGGCGTCACTAGGGTTGGTGTCACCCGGTGTGCCGCCGTTAGATTGCGCGCCCCTACCTGAATCTAGCCCAAGATTTTTTACTTTTTGCTATAATAAATATCCCCAAAAAAGATATAAAAATACTTTTTTTTTCCCCCCTCAGTTTAGGCCGATACGTATTCTTCTACATATTTTTGGTAAAAAAAAATTGCAATAAGTGTTTATTGATTGGTTTGCGTAAAAGTTATAGCGTTTACAAAATGGGGGATAGATTTATGGAATTTTTATTTTTTATTTTTTTTACTAGTTATGGCGGCGATGAGGGATTTTTTTGATGACTGCGACATTGTCGGACACTTTTGTATTCACAAAGCACTTGCTCCGTAAGTTGCGGCGGCGTATCGTAAATGGGGCCGGTGTAAGAGCGCGTAATTCAAATGTGTAAGGGGGGCGTGTTTTATGTTAATGTGTGTTGACCTGACGTGATTGACGTTTTGTACGAACGGCGCATTCGCCGTCCGTGTACATATCCCAGTGTGCATTGCTCCAAATGACGTCGCAAGGACGTCATTGGTTTCGACTTGAACGTAAATTACGTCCATCCTATTCGCGAACGACTTACGCAAACGACGTAAAAAATTCAAAGATCGAAGCAGGAACGACGTCCATACTTAACATTGAGTGCGCCTCATAGAAGCAGGCACAACGTTACGCCGAAAAAGCCTTACGCAAACGACGTAAAAACCGAACGCCGGGCTCACGTACGTTTGTGAATCGACGTAACTAGGTAATTTGCATATTCTACACTGAAAACAACGGAAGCGCCACCTAGCGGCCAGCGTGAGAATGCACCCTAAGATACGACGGCGTAATAGAATTACGCCAGTCGGATCTTTAGGCTAATGTCGGCGTATCTGGCTTTCTGAATACAGAAAGTAGATACGCCGGCGCAGCTTTGAATTTACGCGGCGTATCTATGGATACGCTGGCGTAATTCTTTGCTGAATCTAGCCCATTTATTTTCTTTCAAAATTGTCGCACTATTTTTGTTTATAGCGCAAAAAATAAAAACCGCAGAGGTGATCAAATACCACCAAAAGAAAGCTCTATTTGTGGGGGAAAAAGGACGCCAATTTTGTCGCGTGACCGTGCAATTGTCAGTTAAATCGACGCAGTGCCGAATCGCAAAAAGGGGCAAGGTCCTTTTAGCTGTATAATGGTCCGGGGCTTAAGTGGTTAACTTGTAAATGCCAAATCTCAGAAAGAGGCTCGGGGCTTAAGTGGTTAAATAAATAACTCCTGTGCGTAGTGATGGTCCATTCTGAAGGTTGATCAGTGGGGTCATCTTCCTGCTCGGTTGGCGGGGGACCTGTCCTCGGAAGTCGCACACCGGTAGAGAGGGATCAGGCTATCTTTTCGCGCTGCCATGTATAATGCACGGGCTCCGTGTTATCACGCTCACACATGAAAGTGCGCGGTTGAGAAGCGCCGATTAGTCACAGGGAACGAACGGGTGATCTGTAGCATGAAACTGCTAAAAATTCCTCGCCGTTCCCTTAACACGTAAAGTAAAAATCTGCTGAAGCAAATCTAATGTTCTTAGTAAGGCGCCATTCCTGGAAGTGTACGGACATATGTGAGAGGTGCTCCCAGGCGGAATAAAACGTAAAGAAATTATTACCGCTATATGTAGGAAATATTGGATTCCGGAAGATTTGTCTTGTATAGAAATATTGCTTGGGGGGGAAAAAAATATATTTATATGCGTGCTGAATATATTGTTATATAATGTTGCATACTGACTTCCTGTAGCTCAAGTTTGGGACCAAACTTTGGCTGTTTGGGCAAATACCTGAATCCTTGGCCCGTTCCGCCCCCCACCCCCAAGCTTCATATATAGAAGTGGTATCCAACCAGTGGCGGCTGGTGCTCAAAATTTTTGGGGGGGCGCAAACAAATTGAAAAAAAACCCCAAAAACATCAACTGCAGCCACTGTGCCATCAAATATCGCCACAGTGCCCATCAATTGCAGCCACCGTGCCCATCAAACGCAGCCACTGTGCCCATCAAACGCAGCCACTGTGCCCATCAAACGCAGCCACTGTGCCCATCAAACGCAGCCACTGTGCCCATCAAACGCAGCCACTGTGCCCATCAAACGCAGCCACTGTGCCCATCAAACGCAGCCACTGTGCCCATCAAACGCAGCCACTGTGCCCATCAAACGCAGCCACTGTGCCCATCAAGCGCAGCCACTGTGCTCATCAATTGCAGCCACTGTGCCCTCCAATGCTGCCACTGTGCCCATCAAACACAGCCACTGTGCCATCAAATGCTGCCACTGTGCCATCAAATGCTGCCACTGTGCCATCAAATGCTGCCACTGTGACCATCAAACGCAGCCACTGTGTCATCAAATGCTGCCACTGTGCCATCCAATGCTGCCACTGTGATTCCGCCCACTCACCATCTGCCCGGCACTTACCCTGTTTCAGTGTGGCAGCGGGTGATGGTGAGCGGTATCTTCCATGCGTCTTCTCCCCTCCATGTGTCTTCTCCCATCCTCTCCTATGATTGGACACCTGATAGGCGTCCAATCAGGCTGGTCAATGTTAGCAAATTCCTTCGGCTTTGCTAACATTGAGCTGAGTGAGAAGGAACGCACAGCGTTGTGCCCACTTCTCACATTATTGGGCGCCTATTAGAGCTTAAGTGGTGGGGGGTCAGAATGGAGGGAGGGGCAAAGTCAATCATTTGCACTGGGACTCATAGCTCTGACGCTATACAAGTACTCACTCGTCTTGTTGTATTGAAGAATTGACCTATGTGACAGGAGGGCCCCTGGAATCCAGAGTCCCATTGGCTGCTTTAAGGGATTAGTTAATTAGCTCATGTTAATTTATGTGTCTGGTTACAGGTGTATTGTTAGAGTAATATGAGCAGGAGGGGACCTCCTCCTTTTTAACTGTGTATATAAGCCTTGTATTCTTGTTCCAATAAACAGTCTATGTTCAGCAATCAAACGAGTATCGTCTTGTTTGTAGTTGTCAGCGGTTGGAATATCTGATATCTATATTCAGACGGGGAGGAAGTGGTATATGACGAAAGCACTCAAGCAGAGTGGGGGATGTTTTGTTACAACCTTTAAATCAACGGGGTGGCAGTAAAGTGGGTGCAGTGGGGGAGCATTAAAGTGGTGGGGGGGTCAGTATGGCGGGAGGGGCAAAGTCAATCATTTGCACTGGGACTCATAAGTCTGGAGCTATTCCACTACTTGCTATGGTTGTTGAATCGTAGAATAGACCTATATATTATTGGGGTGGCAGTAAAGTTGTGGGGCAGTATGAGGTGGAGAGGGGGCCAAGGTCAATCATCTTCTCTGGGATCCTATAGGTCTGGAGCTTCAGTGTTCCACTGTTTACTAGGCTTGGTGTGTCAAAGAACAGACCTATAAATCAACAAAGTGGCAAAGTGGGGTGGGGAAGTATAGGGGGGGGGGAGTGGCAAGGGCAATCATTTGAATTGTGACCCATAGGTCTGGACCTACAGTGTTCCACTGTTTACTAGGCTTGGTGTGTAGAAGAACAGACCTATACATCAATGAAGTGGCAGTAAAGTGGGGACAGTATGGGGGGGGAGTAAAGTGGGGACAGTATGGGGGGAATAAAGTGGGGCCAGTATGGGGGGGGAAGTAAAGTGGGGACCGTATGGGGGGGAGAGAAGTAAAGTGGGGACAGTATGGGTGGAATAAAGTGGGGACAGTATGGGGGAGAAGTAAAGTAGGGACAGTATAGGGGCAGGGCCATCTTAATGCAAGGGCACTCCTGGGCACTGCCCAGGGGGCCCCAGGTACATGGGGCCCCACAATAACCTTGCATTACATCAAACTTGCCAAGTGTCCAGGATTTGCTGGGAAAGTCATGCTTTTAACTAAACTGTCCCGATATGGTCGTGCCCTCCTGAGCCCAGCATTGTGCCCTCCTGAGCCCAGCATTGTGCCCTCCTGAGCCCAGCATTGTGCCCTCCTGAGCCCAGCATTGTGCCCTCCTGAGCCCAGTATTGTGCCCTCCTGACCCCCCCCCCTGTACTGTGTCCTTTGTGTTAACTAGTCTTTAATCTGTGGAATGTTTTCCTTTTGTAAAATCGATTTTTTTAAATATATGTTTAATTCAACTATTTATACTTTATTTCTTGAAAGTAGGTGCGTAAATTGGGGCAAGCTGGCAGGGGCCCTGGTGCATTACTTTGCCCAGGGGCCCATGAAGCTTTTAAGATGGTCCTGTATGGGGGGGGGGGGAGTAAAGTGGGGATAGTATGGGGGGGAGAAGTAAAGTGGGGATAGTATGGGGGGGAGAAGTAAAGTGGGGATAGTATGGGGGGGAAGAAAAGTGGGGACAGTAAGGGGGGAGTAGTAAAGTGGGGACAGTAGGGGGGGAGAAGTAAAGTGGGGATAGTATGGGGGGGGGAGAAGTAAAGTGGGGACAGTATGGGGGGGAGAAGTAAAGTGGGGATAGTATGGGGGGGTAAAGTGGGGTGGGGCAGTGTAACCGTACGTCCCACACTCCGCTTGAGTGCTACCGCTTCCTATCAGTCTGGATATAGATATCAGATATTCCAGCTTCCCTCAACACACAATGAGACGAGACTTGTTTGTTTGCTAAACATGGAGTGTTTTTAATAGAACCAAGAATACAGTCTTATATACAGTTTAAAGAGGAGGTAACCAGAACATAGATTAACATGAGCTAATTAACTAATCATTTACCCAGACAAGGTGACTCTGAGATATGACCTTTCAGGGTAGACGTCCCGTCTCCTCGCTCACCTGCTATACAATACACATTATCATAAGTGTAAACACAGGACATCTTCACACACTAGCAGGGTCAATTAGCACAGAGAACAGAGAGATGGCTGGAGGTGACGGCATTAGCATCTAACATTATGAATGAGTCACTCTTACAATTAACCCGTTGAGTTCAGAATCTACAACCAGTAAATATATTTACAGATATCCTGGGATATTTTGTGGAAAATAATTACATAGTCCAAGATATAATTTCTCAGTCATCCTATGCTCCTAGTGGACATAGGATGATTTTAGACATAAGAGGGTCCGAGTATGGGGGGGGGGGGGGGGCAAGGCCAATCATTTGAATTGGGACCCATAGGTCTGGAGGTACTCTACTATTTGCTACGCCCGTTGTATCATAGAATAGACCTATAAATCAGCCAACATAGGAAGAAAATGTGTTTATTATAATACAGCCGGAGGACTTAAAATTTGAAGTACCTTACAGCTACTTTCCCACTATACCCCCATTGGGCACTAACATAATAAAGTAACTTCCTATATGTAATACAATTGTACATCACCTGAATATAGCAACATAATTGCCTAATGAGTTTCCATTAACATGTTAGTAATGATTCTTCTCCGTTATCGCTTTCTCCCCAAGGGTTTGGTGTACCGTCCTTGTCCTCCTTATCCTATGGTGTACAGAACAAGGCGGCTCGCTCTCTATGAAGAGAATAAACAATCAGATTCAGCATTTTTTGTTTCTCACCCCCATAAAGAGGACCTGTACTGCTACAGATAAGAATGAGCAGGAGATGTATTTATTTTTTATATCTTTTGTATCAATTACAAATTAAAGAAAACATTTCGGCCCGGATTCAGATACGAGTTACGACGGCGTATCTCCGGATACGCTGTCGTATCTCTGAGTGTGCGGGGTCGTATCTATACGCCTGATTCTTAGAATCAGTTACGCATAGATTTCCCTAAGATCCGACCGGCGTAAGTCTCTTACACCGTCGTATCTTAGGCTGCATATTTACGCTGGCCGCTAGGTGGCGCTTCCGTGGATTTACGCGAGGAATATGCAAATTAGGTAGATACGCCGATTCAGAAACGTACGTCCGCCCGGCGCATTTTTTTACGTTGTTTAAGTTAGGCTTTTTCCGGCGTAAAGTTACCCCTGCTATATGAGGCGTATCCTATGTTAAGTATGGACGTCAGGCCAGCGTCAAATTTTCCGTCGATTACGTCGTTTGCGAATAGGGCTGTACGTAAGTTACGTTCACGTCCAAAGCATTGCTTATTTGTGGCGTAATTTGGAGCATGCGCACTGGGATACGTTCAGGGACGGCACATGTGCCGTTAGTCAAAAACGTAATTTACGTGGGGTCAGCCTTCATTACCATACAACACGCCCACTTCATGGAGAATTTGAATTCCACGGGCTTACGCCGGACCACATACGCTACGCTTGCGTAATGTATCTGAGATGCGTTACGCCCGTCGAAAGATACGAAAATGTATCTGAATCCGGGCCACTATCATTTACACATAAAACAATTTCAAGAGTCGATTTCCATTCCGAACATATAGGCCCGGATTCTCAGAGGACTTACGACGGCGTATCGCCATATACGCCGTCGTAAGTCCGAATCCGAGCTGTCGTATCTATGCGCCTGATTCTTAGAATCAGTTACGGGTGATTTACGCTACGCCGCCGCAACTTACGGAGTAAGTGCTTTGAGAATACAGCACTTGCCCGTGTAAGTTGCAGAGGAGTAGCGTAAATCCGATACGTTACGCCCGCACAATTTTGCGCGGCTGTACGTGAATCTGCCCCTTAAGACGGCCCTGCGTGGCATGACCCCATAAAGAGGACATGTACTGCTACAGATAAGAATGAGCAGGAGATTTTTTTTTTTTTTTTTATCTTTTGTATCAATTACAAATTAAAGAAAACATTTTATCTTCAGTATCATTTACAAATAAAACAATTTCAAGAGTCGATTTCCATTCCAAACATTGAATGTCACCCGGTGTTTTATATTATAAAAATAAACAATGTTGCTGCCTTTTGTCTCTTCACATTAATAAAAAAGCTACAAAGCGCAATCTGCAGATTTCCGTGTAAAACAACTTATCTGACCCGCGGCCGGGTAAATTAGCCAATAGAGCCGTCCCTAAAGCACGTGGAGCGCAGTGATCGGCGGCTCACAAAAAGCTCCCCATCACTTCTTACGATCGTGTATTTTCCAATCACGTGACCGCCATGACAGCCAATCACGGTGGTCACAAGCCCTGCCCCATGCCAAACTCCTTAAAGGCGCCAAGGGCTTAAAATGGCGCTAAAGTCAGAGGGTTTTTTATCTTAATACATTCTATGCATTAAGATAGAAAACCTTCTGGGCCGGATTTAGCAAGCATTTACGCCGGCGTATCTATTGATATGCCGCGTAAATTCAAAGCTGCGCCGGCGTATATTCTTTCTGTATTCAGAAAGCAAGATACGCCGACATTAGCGTAAGATCCGACTGGCGTAAGTCTCTTACACCGTCGTATCTTAGGGTGCATATTTACGCTGGCCGCTAGGTGGCGCTTCTGTTGTTTTCGGCGTAGAATATGCAAATGACCTAGATACACCGATTCACAAATTTACGCTATTTTTTTACGTTGTTTACATTAGGCTTTTTCGGCGTAAGGTTGTTTCTGCTATTAGGAGGCGCACGCAATGTTAAGTATGGCCGTCGTTCCCGTGTCGAGTTTTTAAAATTTTATGTCGTTTGCGTAAGTCGTCCGCGAATAGGGCTGGACGTAATTTACGTTCACGTCGAAAGCAACGCTCGTAAAAAAACGTAAATTACGCGGGGTCACCGTTAATTTAAATAAAACACGCCCACATCATCCCCATTTGAATTAGGCAGGCTTACGCCGGCCCACATACGTTACGCCGCCGTAACTTAGGGCGCAAGTTCTTTATGAATACGGAAGTTGCGCCCTAATTTACGGCGGCGTAACGTACGCCCGCACATCATTACGCTGGGCTACCTGAATCCGGCCCTCTGTGTGCAGCGCCCCCCCCCCCCCTCAGCCCCCCTAATATTTACTGGAGCCAGTGATGTTGCACGAGAGCCTCGGCTGTCCCTCCTCATTCGGTGGAGTGCCATTGGCTCCCGCTGCCAATCAAAGTCAGTGAGCCAATGAGGAGAGTAAAGGGGGCGGGGCCAATCTGAGGCTCCGTATCTGAATGGACACACAGAGTAGCGGCTCGGCTCAAGTGCCCCCATAGCAAGCTGCTTTTCGTGGGGGGGGGAATGGGCAGGAGGGAGGGGCCAGAAGCGCAGGCGAGGGGCCCAAGAAGAGGAGGATTGGGGCCTGCTCTGTGTGAAACCATTACACAGAGCAGGTAAGTATAACATGTTTGTTATTTATTTATTTTTTTGTTATAATTATATTGTTATAATGCCCGGAGTTCCACTTTAGCCCCACAGAGAAGATTTATTTTGCATTAATAAATGAAAATCTTCCCATCGGCACGACGCCACTCGCTCGGGACGCATGGACGGTAAATGATAATGTCGCACTAATCCTGAAAATTCTTTTTCTATGAAATCTATAATATAGTAGATGGGGAGGTTAGAAGGTTTATTTATCCTTCAGCTTACTATCAGCGTTCATTCATTATGGATGGTAATAATTACTTTTATTAATGTTTCTGTTAATCATAAATATTTTATACAGTTCTGTGCGACGCGGCGGTGTAACAGTGCCATCTTTTGGCGGAACCCGGGGTTTACCCGGAAAAGACGGGGATGGGAGGAAATCTGTTCCAAGAGAAGTCCGTTCTTAATAAACACTTCATGAGGAATGGAAGGAGATTCGCCGTCTTCACAATATTTAAAGCCCAATCCAGCCTTCGGATTTAATTAACCACTTAAGGACCGGACCAATATGCTGCTAAATGACCCAAGGGGTTTTTACAATTCGGCACTGCGTCGCTTTAACAGACAATTGCGCGGTCGTGCGACGTGGCTCCCAAACAAAATTGGCGTTCTTTTTTCCCCACAAATAGAACTTTCTTTTGGTGGTATTTGATCACGTCTGCGGTTTTTATTTTTTGCGCTATAAACAAAAATAGAGCGACAATTTTGAAAAAAATGCAATATTTTTTTACTTTTTGCTGTAATAAATATCCCCCAAAAACATAACAATTTTTTTTTTCCTCAGTTTAGGCCGATACGTATTCTTCTACCTATTTTTGGTATAAAAAAAAAAAATCGCAATAAGTGTTTATCGATTGGTTTGCGCCAAATTTATAGCGTTTACAAAATAGGTCATAGTTTTATTTTTTTTTACTACTAATGGCGGCGATCAGCGTTTTTTTTTCGTGACTGCGACATTATGGCGGACACATCGGACAATTTTGACACATTTTTGGGACCATTGTCATTTTCACAGCAAAAAATGCATTTAAATTGCATTGTTTATTGTGAAAATGACAGTTGCAGTTTGGGAGTTAACCACAGGGGGCGCTGTAGGAGTTAGGGTTCACCTAGTGTGTGTTTACAAATGTAGGGGGGTGTGGCTGTAGGTCTGACATCATCGATCGAGTCTCCCTATAAAAGGGATCACTCGATCGATGCGCCGCCACAGTGAAGCACGGGGAAGCCGTGTTTACATACGGCTCTCCCCGTTCTTCAGCTCCGGGGAGCGATCGTGAGGGGGCGGCTAGAAACGAATAGCCGCGCCCTCGCCCCAGATCGCTCCTGAAGCCACGGGAACCGCCGCATGTACCGGGGGGACCCCCGACCCACGTCTAGGCAGGGACGTACAGGTACGCCAATGTGCCTGTCCATGCCATTCTGCCGACGTAAATGTACATGCAGCGGTTCTGGAAGTGGTTAAGGTTGTCCCCATACCACTTCTTTAAGACCGAGTACAAGTATCGATACTTTTTTCAAGTACTCGCCGATACCGAATACCGATACTTTTTTTAATGTCATGTGACAGTAGCACTGATAGGTGGCACTGATTATGAAGCACTGATAGGTGGCACTGGCTGAGGGTCAGTGATAGGTGGCACTTATAGGTGGCACAGACAGATACGCGTTTACGTAAGGGGTTTTCAGGCGTAAAGATAAACCACCAAAAAGATGGCGCAGTCAATGTTAAGTATGGACGTCGGGAACCGCGTCGAATGTTTCTAATTTTACGTCGTTTGCGTAACTCGTCCGTGAATGGGGCTGGCCGTAATTTACGTTCACGTCGAAAGCATTGACGATTTGCCAACGTCATTTGGAGCATGCGCACTGGGATACGTCCACGGACGGCGCATGCGCCGTTCGATCGAAACGTCATTTACGTGGGGGTCACACTTAATATACATAAAACACGCACACAGCTTCAACATTTGAATTAGGCGGGCATACGCCGGCCCTAATACGCTACGCCGCCGTAACTTCGGAGGCAAAATCTTTGAGAATACCATACTCTCCTGTCAAAGTTACGGTGGCGTAGCGTATAGGAGATACGCTACGCCCGCATAAAGGTATGTGAATCTACCCCATTATCCGTTTTTCTTCATGTAAGGATAATAACAGTATATATTTTCACACATGCATATATAGAAAATGAATATAAAAACAAATAAAAGAGATAATGAAAGAAAAGCAACATTTGCCAACATTTAAACACAAGGGGGCAGATCCACAGAGAACTGCACCCGCGCAGCGTATCAGAGATACGCTACGCCGCCGTACTTTACCTGGCTTTAGTTCGAATCCTTAAAGATTTTGCGCCGTAAGTTACGGCAGCGTAGTCTATCTCTGGTGGCGTAACGGCGCGTAATTCAAATCGGCGATTAGGGGGCGTGTTTCATTTAAATGAAGCGCGCCCCCGCGCCGAATAAACTGCTCATGCGCCGTCCCTAAATTTCCCGCCGTGCATTGCGCTAAATGACGTCGCAAGGACGTCATTTTTTTTAACATAGGCGTAAATTACGTCCATCCCGATTCACGGACGACTTACGCAAAAAAAAAATTCTAATTTCGACTCGGGAACGACGGCCATACTTAACATGGCAAGTCTAACTATACGCCGCAAAACACCAGCTTTAACTATACGCCGGAAAAAGCCGACTAGAGACGACGTAAGAGAATGCGACGGCCGCGGGTACGTTCGTGGATCGTCGGAAATGGCTAATTTGCATACTCAACGCGGAAAACGACGCAAACTCCACCCAGCGGACGACGAAGTATTGCATCTTAGATCCGAAGGCGTACAAAGCCATACGCCTGTCGGATCTAACCCAGATGCCGTCGTATCTTGGTTTGAGGATTCAAACTAAAGATACGACGCAGGAAATTTGAAAGTACGCCGGCGTATCAGTAGATACACCGGCGTACTCGCTCTGTGGATCTGCCCCATTGTAACATAAAATAAAATATTCATTTTATTTCACTTCCACCACAACATGTGTGGTTTGAACGGCGTTTGCATACGTGGGCGGGACTTACGTGTACGTTCGCTTCTGAGCGCGAGCTGCCGGAGACAGGGGCGTTTTTTTTTTTTTTAATAAAATTATTTTACTTATTTTTTTTATATTTTTACATTTTTTTTTTTACATTTTTTTTTTTTTTTTGTATCACTTTTATTCCTATTACAAGGAATGTAAACCTCAGTGTATACGGGGCTTATTTTACAATGTATCTATAAATATATTTGCGTTATATAAACCCGGACGGATTCGGATCCTTTTGGAATAAAGAGAAATGCGACACAATAACTGTTCTCTACGCCATATATTTATCTATCGCACAAATGTTCTGTTTAAATATTTACAGTCTAATACCCGGGTAATTATAAAGGGAACTTTCTCTTCGTTGTGAAAGATTTATGTTCCCATCTGATTGGCGACATTACAAGGATATTGTCTTTTTATTTCTGTAATTATCCACATTACTACTTATCATGAAATATTTGTTCATATGATGCTTGTTGTGTGATTTTATATAAGCAGGCAGAGTGCAAATTAACACGATAAAGATTTTATATTATATATTGTCATATATATATATAATATATATATATATATATATATATATATATATATATTCACAGTATTTCACAAAAGTGAGTACACCCCTCACATTTTTGAAAATATTTTATTCTATCTTTTGGGTGGCGGGCAGCGGCCAGGTTGCAGGCTCCTATGAGCAGGTTGTGGACTTCTATGGGCGGGTTGGGGGCTCCTATGGGCAGGTTGCGGGCTCCTAGGGGCGGGTTGCGGTCTCCTATGGGCAGGTTGCGGTCTCCTTTGGGCAGGTTGCGGGCTCCTATAGGTGGGTTGCGGACTCCTATGGGCGGGTTGCGGGCTCCTATGGGCGGGTTGCAGGCTCCTATGGGCGGGTTGCCGGCTCCTATGGGTGGGTTGCGGGCTCCTATTGGTGGGTGGGTTGCGGGCTCCTATGGGCGGGTTGCGGGCTCCTATGGGTGGGTGGGTTGCGGGCTCCTATGGGTGGGTTGCGGGCTCCTATGGGTGGGTGGGTTGCGGGCTCCTATGGGCGGGTTGCGGGCTCCTATGGGCGGGTTGCGGGCTCCTATGGGCGGGTTGCGGGCTCCTATGGGCGGGTTGTGGGCTCCTATGGGCGGGTTGCGGGCTCCTATGGGTGCGTTATGGGTTCCTATGAGCAGATTGCGGGCTCCTATGGGCAGGTATCCGGCTCCTATGGGTGGGTTGTGGACTCCTATGGGCAGGTTGCGGGATCCCATAGGTGGGTTGCGGGTTCCTATGGGCGGGTTGCGGGCTCCTATGAGCATATTGCGGGCTCCTATGGGCGGGTTGCGGGCTCCTATGAGCAGATTGCGGGCTTCTATGAGCAGGTTGTGGACTCCTATGAGCAGGTTGAGGGCTCCTATGGGCAGGTTGAGGGCTCCTATGGGCGGGTTGCGGGCTCCTATGGGCGGGTTGCGGGCTCCTATGGGCGGGTTGCAGGCTCCTATGGGCGGGTTGCAGGCTCCTATGGGCGGGTTGCCGGCTCCTATGGGCGGGTTGCCGGCTCCTATGGGCGTGTTGCGGGCTCCTTTGGGTGGGTTGCGGGCTCCTATGGGCATGTTGCGGGCTCCTATGGGCGTGTTGTGGGCTCCTATGGGTGGGTTGCAGGCTCCTATGAGCAGATTGCGGGCTCCCATGAGTGGGTTGCGGGCTCCTATGAGCAGATTGCGGGATCCTATGGGTGGGTTGCGTGCTCCAATGAGCGGGTTGCGGGCTCCTAGGATAGGGTGACCAGACATCCCCTCATCGGTGCAACCTCATCAGTGACCATCAGTGCCCACCTGTGCAGATTATTAGTGCCTATAAGTGTAGCCCTATCAGTTCCCCACCAGTGCTGCTTATCAGTGTCCATCAGTGCCACCTCATCAGTGCCCATCAGTGCAGCTTATTAGTGCCCATCAGTGCCCATCAGTGCAGCTTATCAGTGCAGCTTATCAGTGCAGCCTCATCAGCGAACATCAGAGAAGAAAAAAAAAAGTACTTATTTGCAAACATATACTAAGAAAATAATATATTTTAAATGTCGGTTATTTTTTTTTTTTTATTAAGCTCAAAGAATAATACAAAATTAAAGAATTAAAATAAAACCCAGTGGTGATTAAATGCCACCTGTCTCAAAAAAATAAAATAAAAAAAAATTCATTTAGGTACTACAGTGTCGCACGAGCGCGCAATTGTCATTCAAAGTGTGAGAGCGCTGAACGCTGAAAATTGGCCTGGGCAGGAGGGGGGGGTGAAAGTGCCCCCCGGTATTGAAGGGGTTAATGAAGACATTTTTATTTCTTTTGGACAACGATGGTGAGTGCCGGCATTGGGACCCAGAGAGGTGTCGCCTGTGCCCCCCCCCCCCCCCTCCCACCTGGGTAAAGCGGCAGAAGATGTTGAGCGGCTCCGACTTTCCTCCAGAACCAGCTCTGCTCTATAATAACAACACGCCGAAGAAACTTCCATGCCGCAAAGAGCGCGGCGAAACGCAGACGTGACGTGGAGACGCTTCCTTTCCCGCCACGTCCGTATAATTTAATTAGCGGAGGCGATCACATAATACATATAAAAGGAACGCACCGCTGCCCCCCCCCCCCCGGACGCTGCGCATTCCAATACCGCATCCCCCCCCGTTCCCGACAGTTCTCCCTCGTAATAAACAATGTGATAATTTATCAGCCGAAACAAAGAGAAAAGAAGAAAAAATATGAATAATAACTCCAGAAACAATGCAAAGCAATTAATCACGTCTCTGCCTTTCCGGGTCCTCAAAGCATGACAAATGAGGCCCCGCGGAGCCCGCGGCTGAGCGCGACAAACAAATTGTTTACTGCAGATAGTGGCTGACGTTATATACAAAAAATAAAATCTTTAACCTTTGGCCTAAGGGTGGCGCTGTCATCTTCCTGCTCATTGGCCGTTGTCTTTCAGATTTCTACAATTCCAAAGCTAAACTTTGAATGGGCCGCCTGCGGGGGGCGCTGTCACTAATTACAGTGGAACCCCGGAATACGAGCATAATCCGTTCCAGGAGAATGCTTGTAATCCAAAGCACTCGCATATCAAAGCGAGTTTCCCCATAGAAGTCAATGGAAATGAAAATAATTAGTTCTGCATTGACTTTAATGGAATGCAATACCGCATGTGGCCAGAGGTGGGGGGGGGGGTGCTGGAGAGCCTTGGAAACACTCGGAAAAGGCCAGAGGACAGCTCGGCTGAACTTGGAAAACCTTGGAAAGGCTCGGGAATGGAGTATTTTTCTGTTTTTCCAAGAATTTCCGAATGGCTCTGAACGGCTCCACTGGGGCGTTTAAAAAAATATATATTTTTATTTTTACACTTTTTTTTTTTTTTCACTTTTATTCCTATTACAAGGAATGTAAACATCCCTTGTAATAGGAATCAGTGTGACAGGTCCTCTTTATGGAGAGATGTTCAATAAGACCCCACATCTCTCCTCCAGGCTCACAAGCATGAGATTGTGAAAAAAAAAATCACCGATCTCACACCGACAGCCGCGATTGCGGCTTTGCTTACTTCCGAGTACTTACGACAGTCATAGAGATGACTGGTGACCATCTTGTCACCAGTCATCTCTATGCTTCCCAGCCAGCGCCGGCCGATTGACTCTCCAGGCCCCCGATGGCACAGGAGAGCCCCGGAGAAGCAAAGGATGGCGGCGGGAGGGGGGGGACGTCCCCTCCCGCTGCCTATAAGAACGATCAAGCGGTGGAATTGCCGCTATGATTGTTCTTATGGTGCACAGAATCGGCGGCTGAAGATGGCGATATCTGAATGATGCCTGTATCATTCAGATATCACCGCACAAAGTCGAGGACGTCCATGGACGTCCCCGGTCGTCAAGTGGATAAACAATGTTACTTTGTATCTGTCGATCTTCTCTTCTGAATAATGTTTATAAACAATGTTACAGTACTTTGTATCGCTCTATCTTCTCTGCTGTATATTACCGACAGTGCCCACAACTGGCTAAATAGATATTTTGTGCTGCCACTTTAGTGCTGACCAGTGGCGGCTCGTCCATAGAGGGGCGCTGGAGCGCCGCCCCCTCTGGCTCCCGCACACACCACTGACTAATAACATTGATTCATGCATTGCATGAATCAATGTTATTGTCGCCGCTGGTCTATTCAGATGGCCGGACATGAGCGCCGACCACCTGAATAACGGCAGCTGGTTTGCCTGTACGGAAGTGCCTATCAGAGCCAGCGGCCCTGATAGGCTTTCCGAGTACAGTCCTCAGCCTCCTGGAAGCTTATCCAGGGAACGTACCAGGGTGCGTTCCTTGGATAAGACTGACAGGCGTCTCAGCCAATCAGGTTCACCGGTTCTGGCTATCAGTAACCTGATTGGCTGAAGCGTCATCGAGGGCGGGAGAGGACATCAAGGGACGTGGATGGCTGACTCCAGTAAAGGTAAGTGTCGGGCGGGGGGGAAAGGGGAATTTTGCAGGGCACAGCAGCGACTAAGGGCACAGTAACATCAATGGGCACAGTAACATCAATGGGCACAGTGGCGACAATAGACAGTGGCTGCGTTTGATGGCATGGCACAGTGGTGCAAATTGATGGCACAGTGGCTGTGTTTGATGGCATGGCACAGTGGCTGTGTTTGATGGCATGGCACAGTGACTGCGTTTGATGGCATGGCACAGTGGCTGAGTTTGATGGCATGGCACAGTGACTGCGTTTGATGGCATGGCACAGTGGTGCTAATTGATGATGGCATGGCACAGTGGCTGCGTTTGATGGCATGGCACAGTGGTGCAAATTGATGGCACAGTGGCTGCGTTTGATGGCATGGCACAGTGGCTGCGTTTGATGGCATGGTACAGTGGTGACAATTGATGGCACAGTGGCTGCATTTGATGGGCACAGTGAGGCTGCAATTTTTTTTTTCGTTTGTGCCCCCCCAAAAATTTTGAGCACCAGCCGCCACTGGTGCGAACTATTTGCAATGCCAAGAATGGATTCATGCCGACTTGTAAAGTGACTCACAGGTTCTCTTTAGCGATGTTCTTGGTAGTTTTCTTCTGCAGGGCAGATGATGAGCGACATGAACCCAGGAAGGGCCCCTCACTACCAACTACTTCTGTAGAAAAAAAAAAGGAAGAGGAGAAAGTTTTCCGAAAGTTTCTCTGATGTGGATCTAATCCTTTGCCGAAATGCTTTTGTTTACTTTGCTTCTGTCAGGCAACTTGATAGAATCTTCAGAACCGGAAGGAGGACGCAATAATCGGACGGACACAAATGAAAAACCCCTGGCGCGTTCCCAGCTACAGGCAAAGGCTCCCGACGAATCGCACTTACAGAGCCGCACTCGGCTGAATCCTGAATTCAAATGGAGACATTGGTCATGGAGGCGGCCGCCACGCCGAGTCATCCGGGACGGAATAATGTCTTCCAGCTCCGCGTCTTATGCTAATCGCTGGATAATATCCTTGTTCTGGAAGTGAACCTTACCCAAGTCTCTCCAGAGATCCGTGTGTTGTACGTGGAGCCTCAGATTCCCCCCCGAAAAAAACCCTCCGGGGTGGAGGACGTCAATGGTCTCCAGCTGGGTTATGGTTCAGGTTTACAGCCCAACTCTGGATAAAATGTCAATGGAGAGTTCAAGAACGTATTTATTAAAAGAGAATTCCACCTTTTTACAAAATAAATAAATAAGTGCAATATTTTAAAAATCGGAATCATTCAGTGGCGGTGCGTCCTTACAGGGCGCAGGAGCGCCGCCCCCTCTCTCTCCTGCACCTGTCACTCAACAATACATAGATTTGTGCATTGCATAAATCGATGTATTTGTCGCCGCTGCTGCCCACTATTCAGGTATCCGGCCCCCTGTTGAGCGCCGGCCATCTGAATAACTTCAGTGGGGGTGTTTTGGAAGAGCCTGATTGGGCTCTAATAGGCTTCCTGATTGGAGACTGTGGGCTCTAATCGGCTTCCAAATGGTTAAACAGACGGAGCACAGGCTGTGCGTTCCCTGTTTACACGGTGCTGTGTTAGGGAATCGCTTCCCTAACACCGACCCGCCTCTCAGCCAATCAGGTTCACCGGGTCTGGTTACCGGTCACCTGATTGGCTGAAGCGACAGGCGATTAGAGACGACAACGAGGGAACGTGGAGGAGGACGGCTGACCCAACAAAGGTAAGTGCCGGGCGGGATGGGGCAAACTGGTGGTATTTGAGGGGAAAAACTGGCGTTTTTTTTAGGGGGCACACTGGCGGCACTTGAGGGGCAAACTGGTTGTACTTGAGGGGGAAAACTGGTTGTATTTGAGGGAAAAAACTGGCGGCATTTGAGGGGGCACGCTGGCTGCATTTGAGGGGCACACTGGCTGTATTTGAGAGGGCAAACTGGCAGCATTTGTGGTGGCAAACTGGCACTATTTGAGGGGGCAAACTGGTAGCATTTGAGGGGAAAAACTGGTGGCATTTGATTGGGCAAACCCTGGCGGCATTTGATTGGGCAAACCCTGGCGGCATTTGAGGGGGCAAACTGGTGGTATTTGAGGAGGCAAACTGGCGGCATTTGAGGGGCACACTGGCGGCATTTGAGGCAGAAAACTGGTTGTATTTGAGGGGGCACACTGGCAGCATTTGAGGTGGAAAACTGGTTGTATTCGAGGGGGCACACTGGCGGCATTCGAGGGGGCACACTGGCGGCATTTGAGGGAGCAAACTGGTGGTATTTGAGGGGGAAAACTGGTTGCATTAGAGGGGGCACACTGGCGGCATTTGAGGGGCACACTGGCGGCATTTGAGGAGGAAACCTGGTTGTATTTGAGGGGGAAAACTGGCGGCTTTTGAGGGGGCACACTGGCGGCATTTGAGGGAGCAAACTGGTGGTATTTGAGGGGGAAAACTGGCAGTATTTGAGGGGAAAAACTGGCGGCATTTGAGGGGAAAAACTGGCGGCATTTGAGGGGGCAAGCTGGCTGCATTTGAGAGGGCAAACTGGCAGCATTTGAGGGGGAAAACTGGCAGTATTTGAGGGGTCAAAGTGACTGTATTTGAGGGGTCAAAGTGACTGTATTTGAGGGGTCAAAGTGACTGTATTTGAGGGGTCAAAGTGACTGTATTTGAGGGGTCAAAGTGACTGTATTTGAGGGGTCAAAGTGACTGTATTTGAGGGGTCAAAGTGACTGCATTTGATGGGGCAAACTGGCGGCATTTGAGGGGGCAAACTGGCGGCATTTGAGGGGTCAAAGTGGCTGCATTTGATGGGCAAACTGGCGGCATTTGATGGGCACAGTGGCTGCGTTTGTTGGCACAGTGGCGACAATTGATGGGCACAGTAGCTGCGTTTGATGGGCACAGTGAGGCTGCAATTGATGGTTTCTTTTTTTTCAGTTTGTTTGTGCCCCCCCCAAAAAAAAATTGAGCACCAGCCACCACTGGAATCATTGCAACCGCTGTCGCCTCGTGCGTCTTCAGTTACAGAGCCAGCAGTGGCGGCCCATCCATAGAGGGCGCATAGGTGCAGCCTCCCCTATCCATGCCATCTACATATCAGTGGTGCCGGACCATGGATTCCAATGCGGGGGGAGTGTTTTTTTTAACCCAATTGGCCAAAGCTTCAGGTGATCCTATTGGATGCCTAATGCTTTGGCGGAGGAAGCCGCTGGAAGAGCGGACACAAGAGCCGCCGCGGCCCACTGCCCGTACTCCAGGAGAGGAGACCACAGCCCTGCGGGTAAGTTCAAGACGGCCCAAAGGGGGTGTGTTTCAGTGCTGTGCCACGCCGCCAGGGGGGTGTTCTTTGTTTAAAGGCCACTTTTCCCCTGGAGTTGAGTCCCTCGTAGTCGGCTGTGTGCTACCATTCCATGTTTCCTTCAATTAGACTCAACAGCCATTCATTTAGCTCCTGTGGCCCTCCCTATATCCAGGCTGTATATTTATATGCAGGTCTCCTACAAGTGGAATACATGGTCTAAGACTATTTTATAATCTATTTTTCATTAGACACTTTACTTTTTTAACAATTTATGACCCAGTAACATGTTCCATCCCAGGCAGGAGCCGTTCGGACTGCGCCCTTGAGGTATTTTGAGTAATAAACCGCCATTAATGTGCGCGGGTTTCTGAAGGAAAATGTTAATTGTCCTCTTAGAATATTAATGAGGTCAGATGTAATAAATATTAACAATTACACATTTAATAATTTCACGGAAGATAGATTGGCCGCGTCACTCAAGCCATAGCCGAATGTTGGCCCGGGTTCAGTGAGGTTTTGTATTTTTAATGTATGCATTTCACAACGGATTACAGCGGATAAAGATAATGTGTTGCGGATAGGCAATGATCATGCTTACATATTTCGGTAACACCAAGGACAGGAGTGACTTCCAGGGGGCGAGGACAGGGTGGCATGCTCATCATACATTTGCTGTAGGTAGCCATATTCCCACCTACAGCTCTACATCGGCATCCATGACTAGGCAACAGGACCCTTCTATCCTACCTCTACCAGGGGACCAGACCCTTCTATCCTACCTCTACCATGTTACAAGACCCTTCTATCCTACCTCTACCAGGGGACCAGACCCTTCGATCCTACCTCTACCAGGGGACCAGACCCTTCTATCCCACGTCTACCATGTTACAAGACCCTTCTATCCTACCTCTACCATGTTACAAGACCCTTCTATCCTACCTCTACCACGTGACAAGACCCTTCTATCCCACGTTTACCATGTTACAACTTGTAACATGGTAAACGTGGGATAGAAGGGTCTTGTCACGTGGTAGAGGTAGGATAGAAGGGTCTTGTAACTTACAAGACCCTTCTATCCTACCTCTACCATGTTACAAGACCCTTCTATCCCACGTCTACCATGTTACAAGACCCTTCTATCCTACCTCTACCATGTTACAAGACCCTTCTATCCCACGTCTACCATGTTACAAGACCCTTCTATCCTACCTCTACCAGGTGACCAGACCCTTCTATCCTACCTCTACCATGTTACAAGACCCTTCTATCCTACCTCTACCAGGTGACCAGACCCTTCTATCCTACCTCTACCATGTCACAAGACTCTTCTATCCTACCTCTACCATGTTACAAGACCCTTCTATCCTACCTCTACCAGGTGACCAGACCCTTCTATCCTACCTCTACCATTTCACAAGACCCCTCTATCCTACCTCTACCAGGTGACCCAACGCTTCTATGCTACCTCTTCCATGTCAGAAGACCCTTCTATCCTACCTCTACCATGTTACAAGACCCTTCTATCCTACCTCTACCATGTCACAAGACTCTTCTATCCTACCTCTACCATGTTACAAGACCCTTCTATCTTACCTCTACCAGGGGACCAGACCCTTCTATCCTACCTCTACCATGTCACAAGACCCTTCTATCCTACCTCTTCCATGTCACAAGACTCTTCTATCCTACCTCTACCATGTTACAAGACCCTTCTATCCTGCCTCTACCAGGTGACCAGACTCTTCTATCCTACCTCTACCATGTTACAAGACCCTTCTATCCTACCTCTACCAGGTGACCCGACCCTTCTATCCTACCTCTAACATGTTACAAGACCCTTCTATCCTGCCTCTACCAGGTGACCAGACCCTTCTATCCTACCTCTTCCATGTCACAAGACCCTTCTATCCTACCTCTACCATGTTACAAGACCCTTCTATCCTACCTCTACCAGGTGGCCAGACCCTTCTATCCTACCTCTACCATGTTACAAGACCCTTCTATCCTACCTCTACCAGGTGGCCAGACCCTTCTATCCTACCTCTACCATGTTAAAAGACCCTTCTATCCTACCTCTACCAGGTGACCAGACCCTTCTATCCTACCTCTACCATGTTACAAGACTCTTCTATCCTACCTCTACCAGGTGGCCAGACCCCTCTATCCTACCTCTACCATGTTACCAGACCCTTCTATCCTACCTCTACCAGGTGACCAGACCCTTCTATCCTACCTCTACCATGTTACAAAATCCTTCTATACTACCTCTACCAGGTGACCAGACCCTTCTATCCTGCCCTTACATGTGATAGGACTCTTTATCCCATCTCTACCATGCTACAGGGCCCTCTATCCTGCTCCTACCAAGCAAAAGGACCATAATATCCCCCTGCCCTCTACTAGATGATCAAGCCCTTCAACCTGGCCCCTTTTACCCTGCTCCTACAATGCAAAGGCCCCTTCTATTTTGTCCCTACCTGGGGATTTGACCCTTCTATCCTGCCCTTACTAGTTGATAGGACCATTACATCCTGCCTCTACCAGATGAACAGGCTCTTCTATACTGCCCCTACCAGGTGATAGGACCCTATTATTCTGCTCCTATCAGATAATTGGACCTTTCTATTGTGTCCCTACCAGATTGCAGGACACTTCTTTCCTGCTTCAACAAGTTGATAAGATCTTCTGTCCTACCTCAACCAGATGACCAAACCCTTCTATTCTGCCTTAACAGGTGATTGGACTCATTTATCCTGTCTCTATCATGTTACATTGCCCCTCTATCCTGCTCCTACCAGGTGACAAAACCCTGTTAGCTTTCCATTAAGACCCTTCTATTCTGCCCCCACCAGGTGATAACAAAAATTCCTGCTCCTACAAGTTGACAAGATCTTCTATTCTGCCTCTACCAGTTGATTTAACCCTGCTATCTTGCACCCTACCTGGTGACTAGACCCTTCTATCCTGCCCCTACCAGGTTATTGGACCCTTCTATCCTCTCCTACCATGTGATTGGACCCTTCTATCCCCCCCTTCCTGGTGACTGGACCCTTCTATCCTCTCCTACCATGTGATTGGACCCTTATATCCTCCCCCTTCCTGGAGACTGGACCCTTCTATCCTTCCCTACCAGGTTATCGGACCCTTCTATCCTTCCCTACCAGGTTATTGGACCCTTCTATCCTTCCCTACCAGGTTATTGGACCCTTCTATCCTTCCCTACCAGGTTATTGGACCCTTCTATCCTTCCCTACCAGGTTAGCAGACCCTTCTACCCTCCCCTACCATGTGATTGGACCCTTCTATCCTCCCCCTTCCTGGTGACTGGACCCTTCTATCCTCTCCTACCATGTGATTGGACCCTTATATCCTCCCCCTTCCTGGTGACTGGACCCTTCTATCCTTCCCTACTAGGTTATTGGACCCTTCTATCCTTCCCTACCAGGTTATTGGACCCTTCTATCCTTCCCTACCAGGTTAGCAGACCCTTCTATCCTCCCCTACCATGTGATTGGACCCTTATATCCTCCCCCTTCCTGGAGACTGGACCCTTCTATCCCCTCCTACCATGTGATTGGACCCTTATATCCTCCCCCTTCCTGGAGACTAGACCCTTCTATCCTCTCCTACCATGTAATTGGACCCTTATATCCTCCCCCTTCCTGGAGACTGGACCCTTCTATCCTCCACCTTCCTGGTGACTGGACCCTTCTATCCTCCACCTTCCTGGTGACTGGACCCTTCTATCCTCCCCCTTCCTGGAGACTGGACCCTTCTATCCTCTCCTACCATGTGATTGGACCCTTATATCCTCCCCCTTCCTGGAGACTGGACCCTTCTATCCTCTCCTACCATGTGATTGGACCCTTCTATCCTCCCCCTTCCTGGAGACTGGACCCTTCAGTCTTGGCTTTTCCATCAAAATCAATTTGCTCAAATGTGTCAGCTCACCCCTACACTGAACTGCACAGATGTATTACAGCTGAAATGCCAGAGCAATGTTAAATACTGAGCTTCTATTTCATTCTATATGAGTAGTATATTCCGTCTCATTTTCCTTTAGGCAGCTTTTGGAAATAAAACCCTTTCTCTGCAAAAAAAAAATCAAATTAGGTTTTTAAAGCTTTGTTAATTGCCCCGTTTATATTTCCCGTTTTATATTTCTGGTTTATATTTGCAGAAGTACTAAACATATACGCTATATTACCAAAAGTATTGGGACGCCTGCCTTTACGCGCACATAAACTTTAACCGCTTTTTTGCTGGTCGAAGACCAGAGCATTTTTTTGCGATTCGGCGCTGCGTCGCTTCAACTGACAATTGCGCGGTCGTGCGACGCGGCTCCCAAACAAAATTGGCGTCCTTTTTTCCCCACAAGTAGAACTTTCTTTTGGTGGTATTTGATCACCTCTGCGGTTTTTATTTTTTGCGCTATAAACAAAAATAGAGCGACAATTTTGAAAAAAATTCTATATTTTTTCCTTTTTGCTGTAATAAATATTCCCCAAAATATCGAAACTTTTTTTTCCTCAGTTTAGGCCGATATGTATTCTTCTTCCTATTTTTGGTAAAAAAAATTGCAATAAGCGTTTATCGATTGGTTTGCGCAACATTTATAGCGTTTACAAAATAGGGGATAGTTTTATTGCATTTGTATTAATATTTTTTTGTGACTGCGACATTATGGCGGACACATCGGACAATTTTGACACATTTTTGAGACCAGTGGGGTAGATTCACATACGCCGCCGTAATTTGAATTCCACGCCCGCGAAGCGTTACGCCGATTCTCAAAGGCAGTTACGCAGAAAAAATAGGCTTCCTAGAATTGTGTGCAATATAACTTTGGCCGCTAGGGGCGCTTCCGTTGTTGTCGGCGTAGAATATGCTAATTTCCTAGATACGCCGATTCACAAACGTACGTGCGCCCGGCGGTAGTTTTTTACGTCGTTTGCGTAAAGGCTTTTTCTGCGTAAGGCTGCTCCTGCTTTTAGGAGGCGCAGCCAATGTTAAGTATGGACGTCGTTCCCGCTTCGAAATTTGAATTATTTACGTCGTTTGCGTAAGTCGTTCGCGAATAGGGCTGGACGTAATTTACGTTCACGTCGAAACCAATACGTCGTTGCGCCGTACTTGGAAGCAATGCACACTGGGATATGTACACGGACGTCAATCACGTCAGGTCATCATAAATTTAAATAAAACACGCCCCCCCTTCCACATTTGAATTACGCGCGCTTACGCCGGCCCCTTTTAACGCTACGCCGCCGCGACTTACGGAGCAAGTGCTTTGTGAATACAGCACATGCTCCTGTAAGTTACGGCGGCGTATCGTAAATACGAAACGTCGTCTTTCCCTATATCAGGGAACAGACGATCGCTGACAGCACCACTGTGAAGAACGGGGAAGGTGTGTTTACACTCACCTCTCCCCGTTCTTCAGCTCCGGGGGTGCGGGCCGGCGGCGCGCTCGCTACCCCACGGCTGGGCTTAAAGAGACACGTACAGGTACGTGATTGTGCCCAGCCGTGCCATTCCACCGATGTATATCGGCGCAAAGGGGTCCTTAAGTGGTTAATTGACACTTTTCTTTTTTTAGCAAATGGAAGCTCAAACTTGTCCGTCACCCTGCAGATTAGCTAAAGGGCGACGTGCTGGACAGGCGCTGACATTGGTCGTGATTTGTTGGCACAAAAAAAAAAAAAAACAAAGCGCTTCCTAGAGCTTCTCATTAATATGCTTTGCAAGACAAGTACAAGAAAATCCGATGTAACAATCAAAAGTCAGGGTTTTAATTAGGTTTAACTAAACTGTGGCGCGATCGAGATATCAGATCGGGCAAATTGCCTTCATAATCCTGTTGTACAAATCAGCAGACTGACCTACATGGTGACCCCCGGGAGCGGCGTTCACATTCAGACACAACAAAACAGCCAACCATTTGTTATCTGTACTAATGAGCAACAACTAACTCATTAGAAAGTAGCCGGAGAAGCCGGGGGGGCCCCCCGTGTTTACACCGAGCCGAAGAAGAGCCGCGGCTCAAATCGCGGGCCTAAATGCTAATAATAACGGTCAATCATTGTTCTTCTGGTCCCCTTTGCACTGGATCCAACCGGTCGGTGGTCACCAGTCATCTCTATGACCGTCGGAGGCCCGGGCGCGATGTAATGACGTCACGCCCGGGTACCCGTAAGTGAACAAAGCCGCGATTGTGGCTAGTAAGCAACACTAATCATGAGATCGGTGAATTTTTTTTCACCGATCTCATGCTTTCCAGCCTGGAGGAGAGATGTGAGGTCTTATTGATCACCCCGCATCTCTCCATAAAGAGGACCTGTCACCCACATTTCCTATTACAAGGGATGTTTACATTCCTTGTAATAGGAAAAAAAGTGAAAAAAAAAAGAAAGAAAAAGTGTAAAAAAATAAATAAATAAGTAAAAAAAAAAAAAATTTAAACGCCTCTGTCCCCGGTAGCTCGCGCGCAGAAGCGAACGCACGCGCAAGTCCCGTCAACAAATGTAAACGCTGTTTAAACCACACATGTGAGGTATCGCCGCGTGCGTTAGAGCGTGTGCAACAATTCCAACACTAGATCTCCTCTGTAAATCTAAACTGGTAACCTGTAAAAAAATTCAAAATGTTGCCTATGGAGATTTTTAAGTACTGAAGTTTGGCGCCATTCCACGAGCAATTTTTAAAGCGTGACATGTTAGGTATCTATTTACTCGGCGTAACATCATCTTTCATATTTTACAAAAAAATTGGACTAACTTTACTGTTTTGTTGTTTTTTTAATTCATGAAATAATTTTTTTTCCCAAAAATTATTGCGCAAATACCGTGCAAGATAAAACGTTGCAATGACCGTCGTTTTATTCCCTAGGGTGTCTGCTAAAAAAAACATATATAGGGCTAGATCCACATAGTTAGGTTGGCGTATCAGTAGATACGCCGACCTAACTCGGAATCTGCGCCGACCTAAGTTTAAGTGTATTCTCAAACAGAGATACGCTTAAACCTATCTAAGATACGACGGCTTGCGCCGTCCTATCTTAGGGTGCAATATTTAGGCTGGCCGCTAGGTGGCGCTTCCATTGCGGTCGGCGTAGAATATGTAAATGACTAGATATGCCTATTCACGAACGTACACCCGGCCGACGCAGTACAGATACGCCGTTTACGTAACGCATTATCAGGCCTAAAGATATTCCATCAAATAGCTGGAACAGTAATGTTAAGTATGGCCGCCGTTCCCGTGTCGAAATTCGAAAATGTTACGTCGTTTGCGTAAGTCGTCCGTGACTAGGGATTTACGTCATTTACGTCCACGTCGAAACCAATAGGCCCGTGCGGCGTACGTTGCCGCAATGCACACTGCGCCGTTCTAAAAAAAAGTCAATCGCGTCAGGTCAAAAAAAATTAACATTAAACACGCCCCCTCAGCCTATTTTGAATTAGGCGCCCTTACGCCTGCCCGCTTTAGGCTACGCCGCCGTAACTTAGCAGGCAAGTACTATGTGAATCATGTACTTGCCTCGCTAACTTACGGCGACGTAGCGTAAAGACGATACGCTACGCCCCCCGCAAAGTTAGGGCTGCCTTTTGTGGATCTAGCCCATATAATGTTTGGGGGGGTTCTGAGTAATTTTCTAGCAAAAGAATGATGATTTGTACAGGTAGGAGAGAGGTGCCAGAATAGGCCCGGTATGGAGGTGGGTATAAAAGCCAGGCATTGAAGGGGTTAAACTGAAAGAAAATAAATAAATGAGACTATAAATACACTTTTATTTTTTCTGCAGTTCTAAGTTTAACCAACGTTGCTCTACAGAAGACAAACGGAAAACTCGGCGTTCTGCGGTTCTGTGGTTTTGCCTTCTGTGAAATGAATTGTTTTGCCTGATACAATGTATCGAACATAAAGAGATCCAAATGAAGATTTATTTGCGTTCTGCCGGCCATGAATCAACTTTTTCTCTGATCAATGATAGAAGCGGGTAGGCTGGAATATTTGCAGACAGTAAAGCGCTTCCCCGAGCGGTGTCAGCGATACGACCGCGCAAGATTGTGACTGCGCCAAGCATTGTCAGAGATGGAATCAAAGGTAAAATAAGGCAATGGAGCCATGACATGGTTATGGAGGGATTGGCGAGACTCTACGGAGCATTAACCACTTGGGCACATACACCCCCTCCTGCCTAGGTGAAAATTTCAGCTTTCGGCACTGTCGCGCTTTAACCACTTAAGAACCAGACCTTTAGGCAGCTAAAGGACCCGGCCAGTTTTTGCGATTCGTCACTGCGTCGCTTTAACTGACAATTGCGCACTCGTGTAAAAGGGGGTCCCGAACAAAATTGGCGTCCTTTTTTCCCCACAAATGGAGCTTTCTTTTGGTGGTATTTGATCACCTCTGCGGTTTTTATTTTTTGCGATATAAACAAAAAAAGCGAAAATTTTGAAAAAAAAAAACACAATGGCCCGGATTCACATACCTGGGCGCATCTTTATGCCGGCGTAGCGCATCTCATATGCGCTATGCCGACGTAACACAGAGAGGCAAGAACAGTATTCACAAAGCACTCGCTCCGTACGTTGTGCCGGCGTAACGTAAATTCGTCGGCGTAAGCCCGCCTAATTCAAAGTAGGTGGAAGGTGGGCGTGATACATGTAAATGAAGCGTGACCCCATGCAAATGATGGGCCGAACGAACGGCGCATGCGCCATCCCGTGGACGCTTCCCAGTGCGCATGCTCAGAATCACGTCGGAACGAACGCCTGAGATACGTCAAATCACTGAACCTAACCTACGCCCAGCCCTATTCACGTAGTACTACGTAAACAACGTGAAATACGACGGCTGTTACGTGGTCCATACCTTTGCATGGGATGCGCCTCCTATATGTGGAATAACTTTACGCCGGACGTACGCCTTACGTAAATGGCGTAGATTACTGCGACGGGCGCAAGTACGTTCGTGAAACGGCGTATCTCGGTCATTTACATATTCAACGCGTAAATCAATGGAAGCGCCCCTTGCGGCCAGCGTAAATATGCACCCAAGATACGACGGCGTAGGAAATATACGTCGGTCGGATGAAGCCACATTTCAGGCGTATCTTCCATTAAGAGTCAGGCGCATTGATACGACGGCGCATCTGTGCACTTACGCGGCGTATCTCAAGATACGTCAGCGTAAGTGTTACCTGAATCCGGGACTACTCGCAGCCCCGCACACAAGAGGAGACTAAGGTTCGCCTGCCCCTGACAGTGACTCGAGGTGGGCATCGCCGCTTAGTGAAGGATTGGCTCGGGCAGCTCGGCTGCTCTAGTCCTGCAAAGGGAACTGCGTTCCTGCTGTGAAAAAAGTGCAGGGACTCCGTTCCCACCCATTCCCGCAGGACTTGAGCCCTGACTTGAACCACATTTGGCACAATGACCAAGCGTACATGCACATAGTGGTGTCACTGCTCGCAAGGTGAGATGGATCCTACAAGCACCGGGTGGGATGGTTGTGTTTCTAGGTTGGGGTAAGTGGCCTGTTTAGAGGTTGTCTACACCTGTATTTAGGCTCCTGCCCAGACTGTCCCTAGAATATAAAATGTGTCTTTTGGCTTGTTACTGACCCATTCATCCACATCCCACGTCCTTGATAAATTCTTCACAATGTTTATTGAAAAATTGAAAAGTTCAATTGAAAAAGAATGACACACCGATTGTGGTCTCTTGGGAGGAGCAATGACACACATCCCAGTAGGGCAATCGCTCCATTAAAGCCAATGGGAGATATAGGAAGCCAGATAATAAAAGTATGGGCCGGTGTTTATCTTTAAATGAAATATCAATTCAGGATGGAATTGGCCTTTAAAACAAGTTGTTGCTTTTCTAGAAGAACTGTCAGCCTTTTACGGCACAGATTTGTAATTTGTAGAATTGTACGAGGGGAAGCAGACAAGAAAATCAATGTACAAAGTTGCGAAGCCGAAACTCCAGATGTGGCGCTCGGAGGGAAAGGCGCGTGTTTTATTGGTGCCGTTCAGTAGGTGCTTACACTCCGCCAGGAGCTCTCAGAGCGCACCGAACACCTGTCGTCTTGGCTGCGAACGGAAATTTTACCCGTCCCGACCTCCGCCATTCCTGCCGGGTAATTTCCGTGTAATGAAGAGAATGGAGAGGTCATATATTCTCTGTGCTGCACGCTCCTCACAATGTGTAGGCTCAACAATAAAAATAATTCTTTCTATGACAATAATTCCACCAAAAAATCCATCAATAACCTGCCAATAAATCCACCAGTAAATATGCAATTAAATATGCCAATAAGTCCATCAATAAATCTACCAATAAATCCATCAATAAATCTGTCAATTAATCCTCAATTTAATGCACCAATAAATCCATCAAAAATCCATCAATGAATCCATCAATAAATTCATTAATAAATCAACCAATAAATCGACCAATGAATCCTCCAATAAATCCATTATTAAATCAGTCAATAAATCCATAAATAAATCGACCAATAAATCCATCAATAGATCCACCAATAAATCTGTCAATTAATCCTCAATGTAATGCACTAATAAATCCATCAATGAATCTATCAATAAATTCATTAATAAATCAACCAACCAATAAATCCATCAATAAATCGACCAATGAATCCACCAATAAATCCACTATTAAATCAGTCAATAAATCTACCAATAAACCCATCAATAAATCTGCCAATAAATCCATCAATTGATCCACCAACAAATCTGTCAATGAATCCGCAATTTAATACACCAATAAATCCAATCCATCAATGAATCCATCAATAAATTCATTAATAAATCAACCAAAGAATCTGCCAAAAAATCCACCAATAAATCTGTCAATGAATCCGCGAATGAATACACCAATAGATCAATCTTCTAGTATCAGCTTGGAGAAGTTGGTGTAAGAGGCCCGGCAGATAATCAGCCTCCTAGTACATACCTCCCAACATTTAAAAAATGTACTGCGGGACATCTTGTTGAGCGGGGGGTGGATCAAACTTGTTGAGCAGGGGGGGTTGTCACGGATAGCAGGTGTTGCGCGGGGGGGGGGTGATTGCCGCGATTGAAGTTGTTGAGCGAGGGGGGGGGGTACACAGTTGTTGAGCGGGGGGGTGATTGCCGCCGCGATCAACGTTGTTGAGCGGGGGGTGAGCGGTGTTGCCTACCTGTGCACACAGCCTGTCGGGTTCTCCTCTTCTCTTCAGCTGCCGCAGACCACACATCGCTCCGCTCCGGTAAGAGCATGTCTCCCCACTGACCTTCTTCTTCCGGTGCGGGAATAAGCACTGAAGCCAGTGCGAAACGTCGGTATTCTCCTGTTCCTATTGCTGTGATCTGCTGTGTTCTTGCTGTTGATTTGAATAAAGACAACCTGTTTTGGTTTGGAGTGCGGCTGTCCATCCCTCATCTTTTTACCAATATTTTCCCGTGCGGGAAGTTCCGGTTGGGAGGTATGCTGGTATCAATTCGGAGAAGTTGTTGTATGAGGCCCAGCAGATAATCAGCCTCCTCTTTCCCCCTCCTAGTATCAGTTCGGAGAAGTTGTTGTATGAGGCCCAGCAGATAATCAGCCTCCTCTTTCCCCCTCCTAGTATCAGTTCGGAGAAGTTGTTGTATGAGGCCCAGCAGATAATCAGCCTCCTCTTTCCCCCTCCTAGTATCAGTTCGGAGAAGTTGTTGTATGAGGCCCAGCAGATAATCAGCCTCCTCTTTCCCCCTCCTAGTATCAGTTCGGAGAAGTTAGTGTATGAGGCCCAGCAGATAATCAGCCTCCTAGTATCAGTTCGGAGAAGTTGGTGTATGAGGCCCAGCAGATAATTGGCCTCCTCTTTCCCTCTTCTAGTATCAATTCGGAGAAGTTGGTGTATGAGGCCCAGCAGATAATCAGCCTCCTCCTTTCTCTCTTCTAGTATCAGTTCGGAGAAGTTGGTGTATGAGGCCCAGCAGATAATCAGCCTCCTCCTTTCTCTCTTCTAGTATCAATTCGGAGAAGTTGGTGTATGAGGCCCAGCAGATAATCAGCCTCCTCTTTCCCTCTCCTAGTATCAGTTCGGAGAAGTTGGTGTATGAGGCCCAGCAGATAATCAGCCTCCTCTTTCCCTCTTCTAGTATCAATTCGGAGAAGTTGGTGTATGAGGCCCAGGCCCAGCAGATAATCAGCCTCCTCCTTTCTCTCTTCTAGTATCAGTTCGGAGAAGTTGGTGTATGAGGCCCAGCAGATAATCAGCCTCCTCTTTCCCTCTCCTAATATCAGTTCGGAGAAGTTGGTGTATGAGGCCCAGCAGATAATCAGCCTCCTCTTTCCCTCTCCTAGTATCAGTTCTGAGAAGTTGGTGTATGAGGCCCAGCAGATAATCAGCCTCCTCTATCTTTCTTCTAGTATCAGTTCGAAGAAGTTGGTGTATGAGGCCCAGCAGATAATCAGCCTCCTCTTTCCCTCTCTTAGTATCAGTTCGGAGGCGTTGGTGTATGAGGCCCAGCAGATAATCAGCCTCCTCTTTCCCTCTCCTAATATCAGTTCGGAGAAGTTGGTGTATGAGGCCCAGCAGATAATCAGCCTCCTCTTTCCCTCTCCTAGCATCAGTTCTGAGAAGTTGGTGTATGAGGCCCAGCAGATAATCAGCCTCCTCTTTCCCTCTCTTAGTATCAGTTCGGAGGCGTTGGTGTATGAGGCCCAGCAGATAATCAGCCTCCTCTTTTCCTCTCCTAGTATCAGTTCGGAGAAGTTGGTGTATGAGGCCCAGCAGATAATCAGCCTCCTCTTTTCCTCTCCTAGTATCAGTTCGGAGAAGTTGGTGTATGAGGCCCAGCAGATAATCAGCCTCCTCTTTCCCTCTCCTAATATCAGTTCGGAGAAGTTGGTGTATGAGGCCCAGCAGATAATCAGCCTCCTCTTTCCCCCTCCTAGTATCAGTTCTGAGAAGTTGGTGTATGAGGCCCAGCAGATAATCAGCCTCCTCTTTCCCTCTCTTAGTATCAGTTCGGAGGCGTTGGTGTATGAGGCCCAGCAGATAATCAGCCTCCTCTTTTCCTCTCCTAGTATCAGTTCGGAGAAGTTGGTGTATGAGGCCCAGCAGATAATCAGCCTCCTCTTTCCCTCTCCTAATATCAGTTCGGAGAAGTTGGTGTATGAGGCCCAGCAGATAATCAGCCTCCTCTTTCCCTCTCCTAGCATCAGTTCTGAGAAGTTGGTGTATGAGGCCCAGCAGATAATCAGCCTCCTCTTTCCCTCTCTTAGTATCAGTTCGGAGGCGTTGGTGTATGAGGCCCAGCAGATAATCAGCCTCCTCTTTTCCTCTCCTAGTATCAGTTCGGAGAAGTTGGTGTATGAGGCCCAGCAGATAATCGGCCTCCTCTTTCCCCCTCCTAGTATCAGTTCGGAGGCGTTGGTGTATGAGGCCCAGCAGATAATCAGCCTCCTCTTTTCCTCTCCTAGTATCAGTTCGGAGAAGTTGGTGTATGAGGCCCAGCAGATAATCGGCCTCCTCTTTCCCCCTCCTAGTATCAGTTCGGAGGCGTTGGTGTATGAGGCCCAGCAGATAATCAGCCTCCTCTTTCCCTCTCCTAGCATCAGTTCGGAGAAGTTGGTTTGGCGTCGCAGCGGTTCCTCCGCGTTCGTTCCTAATCCAGCAATTGAGCGCCAGACGTCTTTCCTGCCCCGGGGATCATAGAAGTTGTCACAGGAGGATCACACACACACCGAGGTGCAGTGATTGCCAAATAACGACATTCCGGAATTCACTATTATATTCGACACGGTGACAGTCGGTGTGACAATTTCCGATTTCAGAGTCCGTATCCAACCAGAAAAATAAAGAATTTTCTATTTGCGACTCGTATGCGTTGTCAGCGGGGACAGCTGAACAAACATCAATTATTTAGTTGACATTTCTTCTGCTGCAGAGAACAATGAACCCTTCTCATCATTCCCTAACCCAGAGGAGCTTACAATCTAATACGCCTCCACAGCCAACGGGAGCTTGAGCAGGGAGAAAGCCGAACCCTTTTGATGAAAATGCTTTTTGCCTGGCTGTCATGATGATCCAATACTTTACAAGTCATTTCCAGAAAACATTTAGTGATGTGAGAACCCCCGGATCAGCATAAAAGTTTCAAGTCAGTGGGGTAGATTCAGGTAGCTACGCTATAAGTTACGGCGGCGCAGCGTAGTGTATTTACGCTACGCCTCCACAACTTACAGGAGCAAGTGCAGTATTCACAAAGCACTTGCTCCGTAAGTCACGGCGGCGTAGCGTAAATGGGGCCGGCGTAAGCGCGCGTAATTCAAATGTGGAAGGGGGGCGTGTTTTATGTAAATGTATGATGACCTGACGTGATTTACAAACGGCGCATGCGCCGTCTGTGTACATATCCCAGTGTGCATTGCTTCCAAGTATGGCGTAACAACGTATTGGTTTCGACGTGAACGTAAATTACGTCCAGCCCTATTCGCGAACGACTTACGCAAACAACGTAAATAATTCAAATTTCGAAGCGGGAACGACGTCCATACTTAACTTTGGCTGCGCCTCCTAATAGCAGGAGCAACGTTGCGCCGAAAAAGCCTTAACGCAAACGACGTAAAAAACGAACGCCGGGCGCACGTACGTTTGTGAATCGGCGTATCTAGGAAATTAGCATATTCTACGCCGACAACAACGGAAGCGCCCCTAGCGGCCAAAGTTATATTGCACACAATTCTATGTCGCCGCAATCAAGTTACGTCGGTGGAGGAAGCCTATTTTTTCAGCGTAACTGCCTTTTGTGAATCGGCGTAGCGCTACGCGGGCGCGGAATTCAAATTACGGCGGCGTATGTCAATCTACCCCAGAGTCTGTCAGCCTCAACCCAGTGACATCTCCTTTCTGAGGGCAAAGTAATAATGGAAACTCCTGAGATTGAGCAAAAAAAACCTTCTCAAAGCACTCCCTTCCCCCCCCTCCAATGCGTCTTATGGCCAGGCAGGCTGGTAGCAACAAAGGCCCAGATTCACCAAGCACTTGCGCCGACGTATCTCGAGATACGCCGCGTAAGTGCAAATATGCGCGCCGTGCCCACAAAACCCACAAAACTAAGATACACCTAAAAACATGCTTCATTCCACCGACGTAACTTGCCTATGCCGGTGTAGAGTGGGCGCATATTCAGTGGCGTTTTTTAGCTGACATGCCCAGCCTGCCCTGTGCAATCCCAGCCTGCTCTGTGCCACCCCAGCCTGCTCTGTGCCACCCCAGCCTGCCCTGTACCACCCCAGCCTGCCCTGTATCACCCAGCCTGCCCTGTACCACCCCAAACAGCCCTATACCACCCCAGCCTGCCCTGTACCACCCCAGCCTGCCCTGTACCACCCTGCCCTGTATTACCCAGCCTGCCCTGTACCACCCCAGCCTGCCCTGTGCCACCACAGCCTGCCCTGTGCCACCACAGCCTGCCCTGTGCCACCACAGCCTGCCCTGTACCACCACAGCCTGCCCTGTACCACCACAGCCTGCCCTGTACCACCCCAGCCTGCCCTGTACCACCCCAGCCTGCCCTGTACCACCCCAATCTGCCCTTTGCCACCATAACTTGCTCTATACCACCCCAACCTGCCCAATGCCACCCTAACTTGCCCTGTACCACCCCAACCTTTCCCATGCCATCCCAACTTGCCCTATGCCACCCTAACTTGCACTATACCACTCCAACCTGCCCTGTACCACCCTAACTTGCCCTATACCACCCCAACCTGCCCTATGCAACCCTAACATGCCCTATACCACCCCAAACTACCCTATATCACCCCAACATGCCCTATACCACCTTAACCTGTCCTATAACACCCCACTACACCAACCTGCCACTATACCACTCTATACTACCCTAACCTGCCACTATACTGCCCTATACTATCATTTACAGGGGCTGGTTTGGGGTGCGCCCCGTGCCTGTGCGCTGCCTGCTTGGTGCTGGGCAGCCTAGACAGAGGGGGGGGTGACACCATGTTTTACCCCACCGGGTGACACCAACCCTAGTGACGCCACTGCGCATAGTTACGCTGGTCGTATGTGGCGCTCCCATTGATTTTCTATTCAAATATGCAAATGAGGAAGATACGGCGATTCACGATCGTACGTGCGCACGACGCAGGCTACGCGATGTGCGCTAAAGTTGTACGTCCGGCCTAAAGTTAAGCCCCATAAAGGAGGTGTAACTCAGCAGCAGACATGGAAAGGTCTGCACCAGGGAACTCAAGCACGCGTATGTTACGTAGGACGTGAATATGACTAGGCGTAGGTTACGTTCAAGTCGTAGGCAGTGATCCGGCGTATCTTAGGCAGTTGTTCCGACGTGGTTCTGAGCATGCGCACTGAGATGCGTCCACGGGACATCGCGTGCGCCGTTCGTTATACGTATCTGTCTGGCACTCGGCCCATCATTTGCATGGGGTCACGCCCACTTCCACCTACGAATCAGTCGCATAGATACGACAGGCCCAGATTAGGACTTACGACGGCGCACATGGCGTTGTGCCGTCGTAAGCCCTTTCAGAATCTGAGCTTATAACTTTTGCACAAACCAATCAATAAACGTTTATTGCGATTTTTTAACAAAAATATGTAGAAGAATACGTATCGGCCTAAACTGAGAAAAATATATATATTTTTTTAATTGGGATATTAATATAGCAAAAAGTAAAATAAATGTGTCAAAAGCGTCCGATTAAAAATCGCTGATCGCCATTACTAATAAAAAAATAAATAATAATATAAATGCCATAATTCTATCCCCTATTTTGTAGACGCTATAACTTTTGCGCAAACCAAATAATAAACGCTTATTGCGATTTTCTTTTTTTATAACAAAAATATGTAGAAGAATACGTATTGGTCTACACTGAGGATTTTTTTTTATTTTCTTTTAAAATGTAAGATATTTCTTGCAAAAAGTAAAAAATATTAAAAAAAATTCAAAATTGTCGCGCTATTTTTGTTTATAGCGCAAAAACTAAAAACCGCAGAGGTGATCAAATACCACCAAAAGAAAGCTCTATTTGTGGGGAAAAAAGGACGTCAATTTTGTTTGGAAGCCACGTCGCACGACCGCGCAATTGTCAGTTACAGGGACGCAGTGCCTGCGTTTTGGTCCGGGTCTTAAGTGGTTAAAAAAAAAAAAATGACACTGGAGTTGCGCTTTAAGTAATGAAACAGAACGTAAAAGTCTGGCGTTAAAATGCGTTAGCCATCCATAAAAAGGGAATCAGCAAAGGACAGGCCGGGTTTTGCTCTTTCGGTTTTTATCCAGGCAAGAAAGTACAATGTATCAGTTAAGTCATTTCACCTCGTACTGTGTATGTCTCCCCCCCCCCCCCCCCCCCCTGGTAAAATTAGCCAACAGACGTATTATTTGTACAAACAGCGCAGCAAATGACTCTTTTATGGTTACTAATAGGACGCCATCTAATCACAGAAAAGCGAGGAAACTCCGTCCCCAGATTAGCGTTACTCGCCTCTGGAAAAAAGCCGCAAAACTTCACACAAATAAAATGACTTCATTATTTCCTAAATACAAATTTATTAGAATTTTTTTTTTTTTCCCTTTTAACTGTACATTAGATTAACTTTTTTTTTAAGTATACTTTGTGCGGTAATGACATTTTCACTCTCTGCTTGAATAATCAAATCGTTTTAAAATAATAAAAAAAAACGGTTTGCAGTAATAAAAAAAAAAAAAATTTTTTATTTTTGCCGTTTGTTGCGTAACGGGTTATAATTAGGAGTGGGTTAAGATGGCGGAATGGCGGTTTCAAAGCTTCTGATCACCTCTTCGGTGTACTTCCTTCAATTACCGCGGCGGCACTAAGGAATGGCGGAGAGTCGGGCTGAGGATGAGTCGGCGAGTCTCTCGAGACCTCTCGCTTTATTTGCTTTTTTATTAAAATGGTTCAGGCGATGTTTTAGGCGTTAAAGGGTTTAAAGAAGAGCTGAAAGCAAATATATACTGGGGTAGATTCAGTAAAGAATTACGCCGGTGTATCCATAGATATGCCGCATAATTCAAACGCTACGCCGGCGTATCTATTTTCTGTATTCAGGAACCTCGTTACGCCGACTGTAGCCTAAGATACGACTGGCATAAGTCTCTTATGCCGTCGTATCTTAGGGTGCATTCTGACGCTGGCCGCTAGGTGGCGTTCCCGTAGTTGTCAGCTTGGAGTATGCAAATTACATACTTACGCCGATTCACAAACGTACACGCGCCCCGCGGTCGTTTTTTACGTCGTTTGCGTTCGTCGCTTTCGTCGTAAGGCTGCTCCTGCTATTAGGAAGCGCAGCCAATGGTAAGTATGGACGTCGTTCCTGCGTCGCGATTTTCGAAATTTGCGTCGTTTGCGTAAGTTGATCGTGAATGGCGCTGGACGCCATTTACGTTCACGTCGAAGCAAATGACGTCCTTGCGACGTCATTTACCGCAATGCACGTCGGGAAATTTTCCCGACGGAGCATGCGCAGTACGTTCGGCACGGGAACGCGCCTAATTTAAATGATCCACGCCCCCTACGGGATCATTTAAATTACGCGCGCTTACGCCGGCCCCTTTTACGATACGCCGCCGCAAATTAGAGAGCAAATGCTTCGTGAATGCAGCGTAGCTCCAGTAATTTACAGAGGCGTAGCGTAAAAACGATACGCTGCGCCGCTGTATCAGTGCGCACAGCTGCCTGAATCTACCCCATTGTATATAAAAAAATATATAATTATAATACAATTTCATCCAGTTATGTGTGTAGTAAAAAAATAAATAAATAATTAGAATACTGCCGGTGGAAGTACATGAATCAGGGGTTAAATTAGCGTCTCGTGAACAGCAGAGAGAAAGAAGAGAAAGAGAAAGGGAGAAAAACAACAATTTGACCAATTCTGACCCAATACAGACCACCAGGGCTGCGAAAAGAGGCGGAGCATGCAGAAGGGGCAACTGCCCCAGGGGCAGTTGTCCCATGTGCAAGGGGGGGGGCCCTTGCCCCCGCAGGCTGACAGGAGGAGCCACAGCAGCATCTTTAGCTTTTTCAGCTTTGCAGTCATTGGGTCGGGCTCAGAGACCAGCAGCCAATGTCGGGACAAAGGTCATCTAGAGCCCAGGGAAAATGTGCCAAATTGCGCCCCCCCCCCCCCCCCCCCAGCTGCATGAACATTAGAGATGGGCTGAACACCCCTCAATTCAAGTCTCGAACATCGCAGAAGTACGGCCCCAAACCACGAAGTCTATGGGATGGGACCCTAACTTGGAAAATCAAAAGTCCCCATTTTTGAAGGCTTATTATATGGGCGCTAACAGGGCTGCATTTGATGGGCACTGATAAGGTTGCATTTGATGGGCACTGGTGAGGTTGCATTTGATGTGCACTGATAAGGTTGCATTTGATGGGCACTGGTGAGGCTGCATTTATTGGGCACTGATGAGGTTGCATTTGATGGGCACTGATGAGGTTGCATTTGATGGGCACTGATGATGCTGCATTTGATGGGCACTGGTGAGGTTGCATTTGATGGGCTCTGATGAGGTTGCATTTGATGGGCACTGATGAGGCTGCATTTGATGGGCACTAATGAGGTTGCATTTGATGGGCACTGATAAGGTTTCATTTGATGGGCACTGATAAGGTTGCATTTGATGGGCACTGGTGAGGCTGCATTTGATGGGCACTGGTGAGGCTGCATTTGATTGTCACTGATATAACCAAGCCCATGTGGGAGCACTAGAATTTATTTCTGCCCCCAGGTGTTTGTGAATCGGCCCCGGTGTTGGTTGTATCTGACGCTCCAACCAAATAATGTTTTAAAATAATCAAGAAAGATGAATGTTTGTACCAGGCATGTCTAACCGCACACCCAGAGGCCACATCAGTCCTGAAATCCTTAATCTTGTATTACTGCTTTGATAGGCACTGGTGAGACTGCATTTGATGGGCACTGATGATGAGGCTGCATTTGATGGGCACTGATGAGGCTGCATTTGATGGTCACTGATGAGGCTGCATTTGATGGGCACTGATAAGGTTGCATTTTATGAGCACTGATGAAGCTGCATTTGATGGGCACTGACAAGGCTCCATTTTATGGGCACGGATGGGGCTGCATTTGATGCACACTGATGAGGCTGCATTTATTGGGCACTGATAAGGTTGCATTTGATGGGCACTGGTGAGGTTGCATTTGATGTGCACTGATAAGGTTGCATTTGATGTGCACTGATAAGGTTGCATTTGATGGGCACTGATAAGGTTGCATTTGATGGGCACTGGTGAGGTTGCATTTGATTGTCACTGATATAACCAAGCCCATGTGGGAGCACTAGAATTTATTTCTGCCCCCAGGTGTTTGTGAATCGGCCCCGGTGTTGGTTGTATCTGACGCTCCAACCAAATAATGTTTTAAAATAATCAAGAAAGATGAATGTTTGTACCAGGCATGTCTAACCGCACACCCAGAGGCCACATCAGTCCTGAAATCCTTAATCTTGTATTACTGCTTTGATAGGCACTGATAAGGCTGCATTTGATGGGCACTCATGAGGCTGCATTTTCTGGGCACTGATAAGGCTGCATTTGATGGGCACTGATTAGGCTGAATTTGATGGGCACTCATGAGGCTGCATTTGATGGGCACTGATGAAGCTGCACTTGGTGGGCACTGATATGACCACGTCCATGTGGGAGCACCAGAATTTTTTTCTGCACCCAGGCGTTTGTGACCCTAGAAATGGGCCCCCGCTGTCGGTTGTATCGGACGCTCATTACCAAGTAATGTTTTAAAATAATCAAGAAAGATGAATGTAATCGCACGCCCAGAAGCCACATCAGTCCTGAAATCCCTAGTCGTGTATTACTGCTATTTTGTCAATCAGTGATCATGTATATAAACATATAAAAATGTATAAAACTCAAACAAAATAGGAGTTTCCCCCTTGAAGAAAGTATCTATTTAGTTTGTGTTGTTGTGTTCTGTAGCTGGGCTGGAAGGTACGTGAGAGGAAATAATGATATATTGATATTTCACAGATGGAGGTGATCAGTATTCTATAAATGTTAAACTTGCCCCCCCCCCCCCTCCTGCGCTCCCTGAAGCTTCGTCTTCCCATCGATCCCCAAGAATAATTCAATGTCGGACTTTCTGTAGCGGACCGCTTCGCTTCCATTGGCTGTATTTGAACGGGAAAATTCATTTAAAGTGGAACTTTGTCAAATTTTCGTGCTTTTTTTTTTTTTTGCAGGTTGGCTTCCAAACGGTTGTATTGGAAAACGGTCTCATCTACTCTGGACATTTTTAACCACTTAAGGACCAAGCCTCTTTCTGAGATTTGTTGTTTACAAGTTAAAAACAATTATTTATTTTTTTTGCTAGAAAATTACTTGGAACCCCCAAACATTATTAAAAAAAAAAATTCTAACACACTAGAGAATAAAATGGCAGTCGTTGCAAATACTTTTTGTCACACCGTATTTGCGCAGCGGTCTTACAAGCACACTTTTTTGGGGAAAAAAAACACTTTTTTGAATTAAAAATAAATAAATTAATAAAAACAGTGGGGCAGATCCTCAAAGAAATTACGCCGGCGTATCACTTGATACGCCGCGTAATTTCAAATTACCTGCGTCGTATCTTTAGTTTGAATCCTCAAACCAAGATACGACGGCATCTGGGCTAGATCCGACAGGCGTACGGCTTCGTACGCCTTTGGATCTTAGATGCAATACTTCGGCGTCCGCTGGGTGGAGTTTGCGTAGTTTTCCGCATCGGGTATGCAAATTAGCAATTTACGACGATCCACGAACGTACGCGCGGCCGTCACATTCTGTTACGTCGTCTCTAGTCGGCTTTTTCTGCCGTATAGTTAAAGCTGGTATTTTGCGGCGTATAGTTAGAATTGCCATGTTAAGTATGGCCGTCGTTCCCGCTTTTAATTTGAATTTTTTATTTTTGTTTCGCATAAGTCATCCGTGAATCGGAATGTTCGTAAGTCACGTGTAAGTAAAAAAAAATGACGTCCTAGCGACGTCATTTAGCGCAATGCACGGCGGGAAATTTCAGGGCGGCGCATGCGCAGTTCATTCGGCACGGGGACGCGCTTCATTTAAATGAAACACGCCCCCTAATCGCCGATTTGAAATACGCGCCGTTACGCCGCTTGAGATACACTACGCCACCGTAACTTTCGGCGCGCAATCTTTCAGGATTCGAACCAAAGCCGGGAAAGTTACGACGGCATAGTGTATCTCTGATACACTGCGCCCGTGCAGATCTCTGTGGATCTGCCCCAGTAAAGTTAGCCCAATTTTTTTTTATATTGTGAAAGATGATGTTACGCCGAGTAAATTGATACCCGACATGTCACGCTTCAAAGTTGCGCCCGCTCGTGGAATGGCGACAAACTTTTACCCTTAAAAAAAAATCTCCATAGGAGATGTTTAAAAAATTCTACAGGTTGTATATTTTGAGTAGACATGTGCACAGAATTTTTTTTCGTTTTTTTTTGTTCTGTTTCGTATCGTTCCGTAGGTTCGTTCCCGTTCGTTTTTCGTAAGACGCCCGTTTTCCTGTTCGTTCCCGTTCGTTTTTCGTACGACGCGATTTTTTTCGTATTCCGATCGTTTCGTATTTTGGTTACCGTTTTATTTTCGTACATGCGGGATGGTTCGTTATTCTGTTTAATTCATGTTCGTTACTTGTTAGACAATAATTTTCGTGAATTTTCGTCATTTTGTACTTTCGTAAATATATTGCGGGATTCGCGGCACTTTCAACACGCGGCTCATCAATATTAACTATTGTTAAGCCCCATACACTTGGTCAGACTTTTTTAACAACAAACATAAAAACGATCGTTTTACCGAACGTTTGTTCGTTTTTAAACTCCATCAGAAAACCATTTTTGGGTTCAAAAGTCTGGCCAACTGATCTCCCTTCAGACGAAAATCCACAGAAAAGTTTATTTGGCTCTACTGTACTACTGTACTCAGCACAAAAGAGAAGCTGCTTCACTAACTAACTACACTCACTGCCCATTCAAAAAAAAAAACGAAAATGACATCTTATAACAAAAGATTTGCATTCTGTATTTTGAAACCAAATTACGAACAGAAAAAAGGAATTCAGAATACAGAATACAAATCTTTTGTTATAGATGTCATATGAACATACAAACAGAAAAAGGATTCAAACAAAATACAGAATGAAAATCTTTTGTTAGATGTCATATGAACATACGACTGAAAATCAAAATACGAACAGAACAAAGATTCAAACAAAATAAAGAAAGTCTTTTGTTATAGATGTCATATTCGTTATTTTGCCGTTTTCGTTTTGTCGTATCGTTCGTTCGTATTTGCGGTTGTTCGTTATGCGACTCATTCGTAATCCCGTCGTTTTCGTATTTTGGTGCTTACATTTTTTCGTATGTACACATTATTCTGCGGGTACGAAAATGAACATTTTCGTACGAAAATAACATTCGTACGAATGGGAATGCACATATCTAATTTTGAGTTAGAGGAGCTCTAGGGCTAGAATTATTGCTCTCACTTTACCGATCGCGGCGATACCTCACATGTGTGTTTTGAAAACCGTTTTCATACGCGGGCGCTGCTCGGCAGGACGGGACACGTTTAATTTTTTTTTTTTTATTATTACTACTTATTTCACCTTTTTCTTTTTCTTTTTTACACTGTTTCCCTTAAGAACTATGGGTGGAAGTGACGTTGTGACGTCGCTTCCGCCCTGCTATGGTATGAAAACGGGTGGGGGGCATCTTCCCCTCACTCGTCTCCATACCCAGCACAGGAGAGGATCTAATCGCCTCCGCCACTGTCAAAGGCTCCGGTAAGTGGCGGAGGGCACGGGAGAGCGGCGGGAGGGCGCCCCTCTTCCGCCGCCAACAATGGTGATCTTGCGGCGAGTCCGCCGCAGAGACCACCATTATCAGAAACCAGACCGCCGCCTGAAGACGATGGCGGCCGTCACATTCTGTTACGTCGTCTCTAGTCGGCTTTTTCTGTGTTTTTATGTGTTTTGTTCAGTGGCACAGTGACTGCGTTTGATGGGCACAGTGGCGGCAATTGATGGGCACAGTGGCAAAAATTGATGGGCACAGTGGCGACAATGTATGGCACAGTGGCTGCTTTTGATGGCATGGCACAGTGGCAACAATTGATGGCACAGTGATGACAATTGATGGCATGGGACATTGGCGACAATTGGTGGCATGGCACAGTGGCGACAATTGATGGCACAGTGGCGACAACTGATGGCACAGTGGCTGCGTTTGATGGGCACAGTGAGGCTGCAATTGATGTTTTATTTTTTTTTTCGTTTTGCTCCCCCCCAAAAAAATTGAGCACCAGCCACTGGTTCTGATAGATATTGATATACTTTTGTACGGATCTCTGGGTCAGTCCTGGGCGCTCTTACACACTCGGAATCTCTCCAGACATTTCTATACATTACAGAAGATCGGAGTTCCTCCCGTAACGCAGTTTTTCCGAAGGCGGCCCGGATATCCGTCATATTCCCACACAGCGGGATCGGCGACAATGATTACTATTAATACCGCAAGGCTGATAAGAGGAAATAAATAATCTATATTTGTTTGAATAAAGACGTTTCCCGTGTTCCCCTAAAACAAATTTTGGCAGATGATGACCTCCACCGCTGGAGACAATTACAATTAGAGGCGGGCGCCTGTATAGTTAGCGGGCCGTCATTCAGAAAAAAAAAACTCATTTTTTTTAATTAAACAGATGGCGATAACAAAGAAATTGGTGAACATATACTTGTTTGCCTGCCTGACTAATTTGCATTTCTAAATTATTCAGGTAGCACTGCAATTAAGCTTTAATTGCTTTTAGATAAATGAAGGTATCAGAAAGAATGTAAAAAGCGGGATTATGTTCCCAAGAAGCGATGTCCTCTTCCATAGAACGACGGGCAAACAAAATAAAATAAGACACGTACCCGGTCATTAAAGTGAAGAAAAGTTGGAACCTTTGTCAGGACTTTTGCAGATTCGTGATTTTGGATATAACCTTTACACTAGGGTTGTCCCGATACCACTTTTTTAGGACCGAGTACAAGTACCGATACTTTTTTTTTATGTACTCGCCGATACCGAATACGATACTTTTTTTTTAAATGTCCCCCCCACAAATGCAGCCATGTCCCCCCCACAAATGCAGCCATGTCCCCCCCACAAATGCAGCCATGTCCCCCCCCCCATATGCAGCCATTTCCCCCTATATGCAGCCATGTCCCCCACATATATGCAGCCATGTCCCCCCACATATATGCAGCCATGTCCCCCCACATATATGCAGCCATGTCCCCCCACATATATGCAGCCATGTCCCCCCACATATGCGGCCATGTTCCGCATATATGCAGCCATGTCCCCCCACATATATGCAGCCATGTCCCCCCACATATATGCAGCCATGTCCCCCTACATATGCAGCCATGTCCCCCATACCTAATGATGATGATGCCGCCGTATATCGCAAACCGCTGCCGCCGCGTTAATCACCATGCGGCGAACATTACAGGCAGCTTTCGTTTGAATAGCTGTTTTCCCCGCCACGCCGTGTAAAGGACACTCCCCCTTGCTCGGGATTGGACAGATCCATCCAAGGGGGAGTGTCTATACACGGCGCGGCGGGCAAAACAGCTATTCAAACTAAAGGTGCCTGTAATGTTCGCCGCACGGTGATTAACGCCGCAGCAGCGGTTTGCGATATACGGCGGCGGCAGCGGGGGGGGGCAAGTATTCTATTTAGGCATCGGGGGTATTTGCGGGAGTACAAGTACTCCCGCAAATACTCGGTATCGGTCCCGATACCGATACTGGTATCGGTATCGGGACAACCCTACCTTACACTGTACTAATGACACGGGCTGGGAAGGGGTTAACATCAAGGGTCGATCAACGGGTGAACTGTGTTCCTAGGGAGTGCTTACTGACTGTGGAGGAGGTGCTTGTACTATGAGAAGGCAGAGATCTGTGTTTCTGCTTTGCAGGAACGCAGGATCCCTGCCTCCCCTTCTCACAGAATGGTGATCTGCCTTGTTTACATAGGCAGACCGCTGTTCTGCTTTTCTCTGTAAAAAATCGGCGGGTCCCGGACTCCCGGTGGACACCAGGTCCACCAGACCCGATGATTGGCTCCTGCTGTGTCCAATCACAGCAGGAGCGGGTTGATGGCGGCGTGCCCCAGACCCAGAAGTGCAGAGACCCGTACAGGATTCTGCCGGACCCGCTGATTGGCTCCCACTGTGTCCAATCACAGCAGGGGCTGGTTGCTGTGCACGCCCCAGACCCGGAAGTGAAGAATCACGTACAGGGTCATCGGGCCCGCCAGACCTGCTGATTGGCTCCAGCTGTGTCCGATCACATCAGGAGCCGTTTGCCGGCGGCACTCCCCATACCAGGAAGTGCAGAATCACGTACAGGTACATGATTCTGCACAGGAGATCCGCTCTTTGCCGTCGTATATATACAGTATACAGTCGACAAGCGGTTAATTGCCCCAATTATTTAATAAATAAAACATTGGGGAGAGTGGGTACCCCCATAAAGGCCACAGCCAATAACTCTCCAATCACAGTGGGAGCAGGTCGCCGGCGGCGTCTGTGCGCACCCCAGACCCGAAAGTGCAGAGACCCATACAGGTACATGATTCTGCCCAGGAGAGCCGCCCTGCTGCCGGACCGTCTGATTGGCTCCCGCTGTGTCCAATCACAGCGGGAGCTGATCGCCGGCGACGCACACGTGCATGTGCAGAATCACGTACAGGGTCCCGGGGGACATCGGGTCCACCGGACACGCTGATTGGCTTCTGCTGTGTCCAATCACAGTAGAGGTGGGTCATAGGCGGCACGCCACAGACCCGGAGGTGCCGAATCATGTATAGGATCCCGGGGACATGCTGAACCCGCTGATGTCCAGCAGGGGCGAGTGGTGGGCGGCGCGCCCCAGACCAGGAAGTGCAGAATCTTGTACAGGTATGGGATTCTGCACAGGAGAGCCTGGACACACTGATTCCCTGGTCATGGGGTGGCGCACGTGCATGCCCCAGACCCAGAAGTACAGGGTCTCGGGGCACATCAGGTCTGCTGGACCCACTGATCCTCTCCCGATGTGTCCACTGATAGCAGGAGTGGGTCGCCGGCGGTGCGCCCCAGACCAGGAAGTGCAGAATCACGAATACTGTTTCTGAACTGATGTACTGATTCTGCACAGAAGATCTGCCTGCCGACCATATGTATACAGTATATGTTCGGCAAGCATTTTATTGCCCCAATTATTTAATAAATAAAACAGTGGGGAGAGTAGGCATCCCCATAAAGGCCACAGCCAATAACTCTCCAATCACAGCGGGAACGGGTCGCGGGTGGCTTGTGTGCGCACCCCAGACCCAAAAGTGCAGAGACCCATTCTGTACAGGAGAACTGCCCTGCTGCCGGACCTGTTGATTGGCTCTCGCTGTGTCCAATCACAGTGGCAGCTGATCGCCAGCGGCACACTTGCACTGGTGGTCGCGGGTGGCACGCCCCACACCAGGAAGTGAAGAATCATGTACAGGTACGTGATTCTGCACAGGAGAGCCTGGACCCACTGATTACCTGGTCGCCAGACGTGCATTAGTACGCCCCAGACCCAGAAGTACAGAATCACGTAAGGGTCCCGGGGGACATGGGGTCTGCTGGACCCGCTGATTGGCTCCTGCTGTGTCCAATCACAGCAAGAGTGAGTTGCTGATGTCACGCCCCAGACCAGGAAGTGCAGAATCACGTACAGGGTCCCGGGGGATCCTGCTGATTGGCTCCTGCTGTGTCCAATCACAGCAGGGGCGGGTCACAGGTGGGGTGCCGCAGACCAGGAAGTGCAGAATCACATACAGGTACGTGATTCTGCACAGGAGAGCCTGGACCCGCTGATTTCGCTGGTCGGCGGCGGACGTGCACGCCCCAGACCCAGAAGTACAGAATCAAGTACAGGGTCCCGGGAAGATCGGGTCCGCCGAACCCGCTGATTGGCTCCTGCTGTGCCCAGCAAGGGCGGGTGGCAGGCGGCGCGCCCCAGACCAAGAAGTGCAGAATCACGTACAGGCACGGGATTCTGCACAGGAGAGCCTGGTCCCGCTGATTCACTGGTCGCCGGCGGCGCACGTGCACGCCTCAGACCCAGAAGTACAGAATCACATACAGGGTCTCGGCGGACATCGGGTTCGCCGGACCCACTGATTGGCTCCTGCTGTGTCCAATCACAGTAGGAGCAGGTCACCGGAGAGTTGCCTTGCCGCCGTGTATATATATATATATGTGTGTGTGTGTGTGTGTGTGTGTGTGTGTGTGTATGTATGTGTGTGTGTGTGTATATATATATATATATATATATATATATATATAAATTATATGATATACGGTTGACAAGTAGTTATTTGCCCCAATTATTTAATAAATAAAACAGTGGCCCAGATTCAGAGAGCAATTGCGTCTGCGTGACCATAGTTACGCAGCGCAATTGCTTACTTGCCCCGGCGTAACGAGTTCTCCTGATTCAGAGAGCTTGTTACGCCGACTGCAGCCTAAGATATGCGCGGCATAAGGCTCTTATGCCCTCATATCTTAGGCTGCATTCTTACGTTGGCCGCTAGGTGGCGTTCCCGTTGTGGTCAGCGTATAGTATGCAAATTGCATACTAACGCCGATTCACAACGTTACGCGAGCCCTGCGTACGCAGTTTACGTCATTTGCATACGTCGGGTTTCGCGTAAGGCTGCACATGCTAAAAGCAGGGGCAGCCAATGTTAAGGATACCCGTCGTTCCCGCGTCGCGAGGTTTGAAATTTACGTAGTTTGCGTAAGTGAATCGTGAATGGCGCTGGACGCCATTCATGTTCACTTTGAAGCACATGACGTCCTTGCGACGTCATTTACCGCAATGCACGTCGGGAAAGTTTCCAGACGGAGCATGCGCTCCACGCTCGGCGCGGGAACGCGCCTAATTTAAATGATTCCCGCCCCCTACGGGATCATTTACATTAGGCGCCCTTACGCAGGGCATTTTTGAAGAGCGCCCACGCAAATTACGTGGCTACTGCTTCATGAATGAAGCGTAGCGCAAATAATTTGCGTAGGCGCAGGGTAAAAAGGGTACACTGCGCCTCCGTAAGGAGCGCGCAGCTGTACCTGAATCTACCCCAGTGGGTTGAGGGGGAGCCGCCCATCAAGGCCACAGCCAATAACTCAGTACAGAGAACTCGGCAGCAGAGCCAATATCGGAGAAACGAACCTGTTATGCGCTGTCCCTTTTCCCGCAGCCAAGAAAACATTTTATATCAGATAACTGTTTCAAATGATTTTAATAAGTCATATTAGAATTTTTCTCGCTGACAGCAGCCTGTTTACATTTTTAGTTTTATGAGACGTATTTCTGCCGCAGAAAATAATCCAATGGAGGCATTAAAATGCGCTTTCCGAAGGCATCACCTCGGAGGATGAAAAAAAACTTGCTGAAAAGACAATGAATTGATTATATTAAAATATTCCTTGTAAATCCTCCGATTTGTGTCTGCGCCAACGCCGAAACATGATCTTGAATATGTTTGAGCGGCTGAATAGATTTTCGCGGTGACACATGATTAAACAGGACACGCGGAGACGGCGTAAGAAACAAGATCTTCATTCGCCGAGACTTTCTATTTATAACCGTCGTGGCAACAATCTAACGCTTTTCCCGAAAATTGGTGCGGTACATCATAAACTGAGCTCATAGGAAATCATTCTTCATTGCATCACTATTGAATAAAAAAATAAAATAATAATACAAGTATACATGAAAAAATAACACATCATTTTTCTTTTTTAAACACTTGACCTCCGGAAGGTTTTACCCCCCCCCCCCAGCTGATGCACTGAAAGACGACTACAGCTCGGGCCTTAAAGGGCGCCAATAGACGTCCTCTCGTCTTTTGGGAAGTGGTTAAAGTGGATTTTTTTTTTTAAAAACTGTGGTGATTAAATACCACCAAAAGAAAGTCAAATTTGTGTAAAAAAAAAAAATATACATATAGAAATTTCATTTAGGTACAGAGTTGCATGATCGCACAATTGTCAGTTAACCACTTAAGCCCCGGACCAATATGCAAATAAAGGACCAGCCCCCTTTTTTGCGATTCGGCACTGCGTCGCTTTAACTGACAATTGCGCGGTCATGCGACGTGGCTCCCAAACAAAATTGGCGTCCTTTTTTTTTCCAAAAACAGAGATTTATTTTGGTATTTGATCACCTCTGCGGTTTTTATTTTTTGCGCTATAAACAAAAATAGAGCGACAATTTTGAAAAAAAAATCTATTTTTTACTTTTTGCTATAATAAATATCCTCAAAATATGTATGTGTGTGTGTGTGTGTGTGTGTATGTATATGTGTGTATATATGTATATGTATATATATATATATAATAAAATAAAAAAATATTCCTCAGTTTAGGCCGATACGTATTCTTCTACATATTTTTGGTATAAAAAAACAACATAAGCGTTTATTGATTGGTTTGCGCAAAAGTTATAGGACCAGATCCACATAGAAATGGACAGGCGCAGCTTATCTTAGGGTTTGGAAGGAAGAAAGTCAATAGGATTCTCCAGGGATTCCACGATCCTGATGTACGGAATAATGAATCCCACCCAGATGGTCCACAATTATTCCATATGTAACTTGACTACCAGAGTCATGAGCTGCTTACCAGATCATAGACTTAAATCAGCGGTCGACTGTGACCCAGCCGCGGCCTTTGGAGAAAGGAGGGGGGGGGGGGAACCCACTTCCCAGATGTATCAATCTCTCCCCTGAGACGCAGAGTTTATGAGGGACGGTCCACCGTGATTCACAGCACACTAAGTGTGAAATCCCACCACCGATAATAGAAGCAGCTTACCAGAACTTCAATCATAAACCACAGTCGGCTGTGACCCAGCCGCGGCCTTTGGGGAGATCCCACTCCCTGGATGAAAGCACCACTTGCGCCCTCGATAATATACAATGGTGTCACCGCACAAAAAAGAAAACGGCAAACATAGCGTAACTCCGTGGGATAGGTTATTTAATAAAACAATAAAACGATAAAAGGTTTACTCACATATGAAGAAAACACAAGGAGCATTTGAAATTGCCGGCCGGCATGTAACAGAGCAAAGCCCGTATACCAAACGTAATGACGTCACCGCACGTCCTCCCAGACGCGTTTCGTCATTCGACGTTATCAATGGGAAGCCGACTGTGGTTTATGATTGAAGTTCTGGTAAGCTGCTTCTATTATCGGTGGTGGGATTTCACACTTAGTGTGCTGTGAATCACGGTGGACCGTCCCTCATAAACTCTGCGTCTCAGGGGAGAGATTGATACATCTGGGAAGTGGGTTCCCCCCCCCCCTCCTTTCTCCAAAGGCCGCGGCTGGGTCACAGTCGACCGCTGATTTAAGTCTATGATCTGGTAAGCAGCTCATGACTCTGGTAGTCAAGTTACATATGGAATAATTGTGGACCATCTGGGTGGGATTCATTATTCCGTACATCAGGATCGTGGAATCCCTGGAGAATCCTATTGACTTTCTTCCTTCCAAACCCTGATGTCTACTTTAACAAATTGACTTTATAATACACGAAGTCTGGGTGCCATGGCGCAGTTCTAACCCCCCTTTTTTCTTGTTCGTATATTTTGTGCTTTGGCACCAGAACTGCTGCCTTCCCTATTATATATATATATTCCTTTTGGTTTATATATTTTTTTGTGATATATTAATTTATGTGCATTAATTATTTAGCTGGATAAGCGCAATTTTCCTCATTGTGCAGCTTATCTTACCTGGCTTTAAGTCGAATCCAGGAAGAATTTGCGCCGTAAGTTACGGCGTCATAGTGTATTTCTGGCGGCGGAATTCAAATCGGCGGATAGGGGGCGTGATTCATTTAAATGAAGCGCGTCCCCGCGCCGATTGAACTGCGCATGCTCCGTTTCGAAATTTCCTGCCGTGCGTTTGCGCGAAATGACGTCGCAACAACGTAATTTTTTGAACTTAGACGTGACTTACGTCCATCCCTATTCACGGACGACTTACGCAAAAAAAAAACATTTCAAATTTCGACGCGGGAACGACGGCCATACTTAACATGGCAGGTCTAACTATACGCTACGAAATAGCGGCTTTAACTATACGCTGGAAAAAGCCGACGTAAGAGAATGCGACGGCCGCGCGTACGTTCGTGGATCGTTGGAAAAAGCTAATTTGCATACCCGACGCGGAAAACGACGCAAACTCCACCCAGCGGGCGCCGAAGTATTGCACCTACGATCCGAAGGCGTACGAAGCCATACGCCTGTCGGATCAAACCCAGATGCCATCGTATCTTGGTTTGAGGATTCAAACTAAAGATACTACGCGGGAAATTTAAAAGTACGCCGGCGTATCAGTAGATACGCCGGCGTACTCTCACTGTGGATCTGGCCCAATAATATTTTTTACTTTTTGCTATAATAAATATCCCCAAAATATGTGTGTATGTGTATATATGTATATAAAAAATCCTCAGTTTAGGCCGATACGTATTCTTTTGCAGATATTTTTGGTATAAAAAAACAACATAAGCGTTTATTGATTGGTTTGCCCAAAAGTTATAGCGTCTACAAAATAGGGGGTAGTTTTATGATCAGTTTTGTGATCAAATACCACCAAAAGAAAGCTCTATTTGTGGGGAAAAAAAGGACATCTATTTTATTTGGGGTACCTATTTTATTTGGGGTACAGTGTCGCGCGACCGCGCAATTGTCAGTTAAAATAACGCAGTGCCGAATCACAAAAAATGGCCTGGTCATGAAGTCTCAGCATCAGCAGGCAGCCGCCGATCTGTTCTCACATAGTGTTAGAGGCGCAGTGGCGGAGGACTGTGTCTGTGTCCTGACTCCCGAATCACAAACATTCATTGATGGGCGGCTGGTGAGGCTGTCTTTGATGGCCCTGGTGAGGCTTTATTGATGGGCGCTGATGCGGCTGTTTTGATGGGCGCCGGTAGGCTGCATTTGATGGGCGCTAGTGAGGCTGCATTTATGGGCGCTGGTGAGGCTGCATTTGACGGGCGCTGGTGAGGCTGCATTTGACGGGCGCTGGTGAGGCTGCATTTGACGGGCGCTGGTGAGGCTGCATTTGATGGGCACTAGTGAGAATGCATTAATGGGCACTAGTGAGGCTGCATTGATGGGCACTAGTGAGGCTGCATTGATGGGCACTAGTGAGGCTGCATTTGATGGGCGCTGGTAGGCTGCATTGATGGGTGCTTCATTAAAAAGGTGGGGTTTACATGGGATGGGGAAAGTTGGTGGATTAAGGGGTGGAGCCAAGGAGGGCGGAAAAATTAGGTTTCCCCTAGGGTGTCAAAAATCCTTGCACCAGCCCTAGTGGAGATGTCTTCTGACTGGACTCACCCCTGGCCACAAGGGGCTAATATAACATTTTGCCTCTTGTGGCCAATCAGAAGACATCTCCAGAACCTTTTTTGCCGGCGGTCTTGGCCACCTACAGCAAAAAGTGTAAAGGTCAGGGGTTATCACCGTTTACGATATTCCATTCCACCAACCCAAGACAGCTTATCCGACACTCCAACAATCCAGCAGACACGATACATTGGATTCCCCCCCCCCCCCCCCAGAATAACGAGACACAAGCTCTGTTCTCTGGTTCCAAAACGAATGAATACTTTATTGGTAACCTTAGCTTTCTTATATACAAAAAGCATGCTGCAGTAAGAAAAGGGACAATGACACCCTCCACCCACAACATCACACAATGGGTGCTTACAGCGGGGGTTCCGCGGGAAAACATTTTTTTTTCAAGATTATTCTAACGCTGTTTACATAATGAATCGTGTAATCACTAGTCCCATAGTTGCAGCCGCCAGGATGTTCATTTCCCCGAAAAGGATGTTTTATAAAAATCTAAGATAGACATTGTCATCTTAATTGTGGGCACTCTGAAGCCCTCCTGTATTTGCTTTCGGGATGCGGTAATGCTGATGTCCCAGCATTCACCGCTCTATCCTGCGCATGCGCAGTGTGACGGCGAGCCGCGCCGTCAACACTGCACAGCTGCTATAACAACGGCCGGCGGCGTCCTGAAAAGGACACGCCCCGCTGTGACCAGCACAACGGTTCTGACACTTGTGATCAATCCCATAATTCATTGCGGCGATCGCGACACGCCCAGTCCCGCACAGCTAAAACCAGGAAGTGAAATATGGTATCTAATTTTTTTTACATTTTTTTTTAAATGCGAACTAGTACTATACAGCCAGAGGACTATTATTTAAGGAAAAGTTATAAAATCGGGTGAACCTCCACTTTAACGAGTCCCCCTCAATCCACATCTTAGACAGACTTTCTGACTCTGCGATAAGCTATTCCCACCTGCTACATAATCCACATTCCTTTGTAGATGTAAGTCAGACGTCTGACCTTTAGAGGGTGTTAAGTCACAACACATATTATCATCAATAAAACTTCACACAATGAAAGGTTCTTGAGAGGCAGACTTAATTAGCACAATAGACAATAGAATGCAATCACAGCAAGCTTTTATCATTACAGCCAGGTAGACTTAATTAGCACCTCAACAGTCTATGTTCCACATTGAAGGAGACTCTATTGACCTGTTGTGTTCAGAAGGAACAACTTGTAATATTTCAAGCTATCCTGCAATACATGAATTATCATTACTGTCCCATCTCATGTAATCCGATATATAATTTCTCCATCATCCTATGCCTCTATTGGACAAAGTATGACCCTAGACCCAAGAGTCATTAGTGAAGCTGGCACAGGAGTACCCCGCATCCTTCAAATGTCTCTGGCCCATTCCGTTACAACGGCTATGGGACCTTTTGAGGACACGTTTGTAGACGGTACTTCTGAATCTCTTTTTTTTTTTAATAAAGTTGAAGTTTAGGCATGCCGGTTCCTTCACGGGGTTAACAAAACTTCCAAGGTAGACAACACGCCGCGACGTGATTGAGCGTAACAAGTCCCGGGCTTTGAATTTCCGCTTAGTGGAAAGACTGAGTTCTCTCTCTCTCTCTCTCTTTTCTGCGCTCTTGTTACATATCACTAATTACCAAAAGTCATAAAAATCCAAATCTTCTCAGCGAGGAGTTGACGCTCGGCGGGGTGCGCATTCCGAGAGGCCCCATCGTACATACACAGCGAAACGTGAATTTATTGTTACACGCGGGGAGTCCGCGGTCGTCTCCTGCGATACAGTAGGATCGGCGCAGTCTGCGGTAGGAGGATAATGGGAGTACCAGACGTTAAGTAGCGAAAACGCATCTTCCGTGAATGCCCTTGAGAACCTTTATGAATTATTCATCCCCATCCGAACTGCGTTCTTCGCTCCTATGGCGACATTGCTTTTTATATACTACTTACTGAGACAGTCAACATTTTCACATCCCATTAGGTTAGAATGGATTATACAGCGCAGAGTTCACGGGGCTGGGGGAAGTGGATGAGGAGTCCCGAAGACCGACGCGCCGAGATTGCACTCTTCTACACAATTGTGGTTGTCAAAGTTTGTAATGTTTAGCCCGCTTCATGCATTTTGCACCTATACTTGGTAGCTGCAGTTCACTCCTGGACAGGGCTGGACTGGGACAAAAATTTGGCCCTGGACTTCATCCAGACTGGCCCACTTTGACAGGTCTCTCCCATGGCGGCCGGACAACTCCCGCACCCCCCGGCCACTCAAGCCCCCTCTCCCCCTTCACTAGCCACTAGCCGTTCTAATTTATTAGAGTAGAACGGCTGGTACTGGTACTCTTATAGGCAGTACCAGTGGGGAAGCTAGACATTATTTCACCCGGGACATAGAATCAGTTCGGTGCCCCCCCCTTATGGGACAAGATTAGGCAGAAGTGAGAAGCTCCCAGGCCATAGCTGTTGAGTCAGCAGTCTGTCCCCTCCCCCATGCTCCTCTGTCGTCCCCCCTGCTCCTCTGGTCCTCCCCCTGCTTCTCTGCCCCCCCCCCCAGGTGAGCGCTGCGGTGATGGAGAGGAGGTAAGCGCTGCGGGAAGGGAGAGACAGAGGAGCGAAGGGAGGCGACGGTCCGCTGTCACTGAAGCCGGCCCACTGAGCCATCGGCCCACCGGGAAACTCCCTCTAGTCCCAATGGCCAGTCCATCCTGCTCCTGGATGATGTTGTAAAATAATGAAATATTCCCTGTTTCCTCTTTTATCTCCCACCATATGTCATGTTGGCCATTTTTTTCTACTATTAACACCAAAGAAGTTGTAAAAAAGTCTCCTACTTAGACTGTTGGGGAAAAGAATAGAGCCTTTGCCACCTGCTGGTCAATAATCAGTACTGCAATGCACACCTGCCCTAATCAAGAAAGCTTGTGTAGACTTCTTGTAGGAAAGTGCTGTTAGCAGGGCACAGAGGGACGGCAGCGGCATGGAGTCCCCCGACGGCCAGAACATACAGTTGAGGGCGGTAAGTTGCTTTCTAGCAGGACTAAATGTAGCGTGGGGGAATCGGCTCGTTTGTTAACAAGTGATTGTGGTGATGTCGCCAAAATCACTTGCCCACATACCTCTGTCTTCTGGACTCCATCCTCCCCCCAGCCACCAAGTCTGTCTCCTGTCCCTCCTAGGGTGACCACGTGTCCCGGATTGCCCGGGACAGTCCCGCATTTTGCAGGTCTGTCCCGAGCACATTCATTCCAGGACAATACAGTGTCCCAGAATGAAACTGACACAGCCACCCCCCCCCAGGGCCAATCTGATGCCCCCAAAAAAGGCCGCCACATCACCGCTTTACTCACTGACTGTACTTGTCCTGGCCGGGAATGCCTGGAGGAGCACAATCCCCACCCCCCTGCTTGTTATTGGAGAAATCATAAATCCCGCCTCTTGTGTCCAATCACTGTGCTGTGATTTGTTACAGCACAAGCTGATTTTTTTGGGAAGGGAGGGTGTCCCTGAATGGTAGTTTGGAAATGTGGTCAGCCATACTGGGAGACAATGCACAAAGTGGCAATTTTTTTGAAGGGGGTCCAACATGGCCCCACCTTCAACGGGGCTTGACTAACCACTTGCCAGTTGCCTCACGTAGATTTTTGGGAAGGAGGGGCGTCCCTGAATGGTAGTTTGGAAATGTGGTCACCCTAGTCCCTCCCCCCCCGATGTACACAGTGAGAGGGGTGAGCTGTGCTCCTCCCATCTCGGCTGTGACAGGAGTTCTAGCACAGTGGTAGGACTCCTGTTTTGGAGGTGACAGGGTCAATAAAGAGAACATGTCACCTCCAATTGCTATCACACGGGGAATTGTTTTCTCCTGTGTGATAGCAATAAAGTTAAAAGGGGTTGTAAAGATTTGTCTTTTATTTTCTAAATAGGCTCCTTTAAGCGAGTGCATTGTTGGTTCACTTACCTTTTCCTTCCATTTCCCTTCTAAATGTTTTATTTTTTTTGTTTGAATTTCTCACTTCCTGTTTCTCCTCAGTAAGCTTTCCACCATCATCCGAGTGGTGGAAAGTCATTTACAACAGCTTACTGAACACCTTACTGAGGAGGAACAGGAAGTGAGAAATTCAGACAAAGAAAACAAAAAAAACATCTAGAAGGGAAATCGAAGGAAAAGGTAAGTGAACCAACAATGCACAAGCTTAAAGTAACCTATTTAGAAAAAAAAAAAAAAAAAACTTTACAACCCCTTTAAAGCGGGGGTTCACCCTTAGAGGGCACTTTTCCCCCTTAGATTCCTGCTCGTTATTACTAGGGGAATCGGCTATTTATTTTAAAACATGTGCAGTACTTACCCGTTTACGAGACGCATCCTCTCCGTCGCTTCCGGGTATGGGCTTCGGGAATGGGCGTTCCTTCTTGATTGACAGGTTTCCGAGAGGCTTCCGACGGTCGCATCCATCGCGTCACGATTTTCCGAAAGAAGCCGAACGTCGGTGCGCAGGCGCAGTATAGAGCCGCACCGACGTTCGGCTTCTTTCGGCTACGAGTGACGCGACGGATGCGACCGTCGGAAGCCTCTCGGAAGGCTGTCACTCAAGAAGGAACGCCCGCTCCCGAAGACCCATACCCGGAAGCGACGGAAGAAGATGCAGCTCGAAAACGGGTAAGTACTGCTCATATTTTAATATAAATAGCCGATTCCCTTAGACCGAACGAGCAGGAAGCTAAGGGGAGATTTTTTTTTTTTTTAAATGGGTGAACTCCCGCTTTAAGTGAAAAAAGTAATAAAAAAAAAAAGAAATAATAATTAAATTAACCACTTAACGACCGCCGCATGTACATATACGTCCACAGAATGGCACGTACAGGCAGATGGGCGTACCCGTACGTCCCTGCCTAGACGTGGGTCAGGGGTCCGATCGGGACCCCCCCCGGTACATGCGGCGGTCAGAAATCGTCTGGGAGCGATCCGGGATGAGGGGCGGCTACTTGTTTCTAGCCACCCCCTCGCGATCGCTCCCCGGAGCTGAAGAACGGGGAGAGCCGTATGTAAAAACTGCTTCCCCGTGTTTCACTGTGGCGGCTGCATCCCTTTTATAGGGAGACTCGATCGATGACATCAGACCTACAGCCACACCCCCCTACAGTTGTAAACACACACTAGGTGAACCCTAACCCCTTCAGCGCCCCCTAGTGGTTAACTCCCAAACTGCAACTGTCATTTTCACAATAAACAATGCAATTTAAATGCATTTTTTGCTGTGAAAATGACAATGGTCCCAAAAATGTGTCAAAATTGTCCGAAGTGTCCGCCATAATGTCGCAGTCACGAAAAAAATCGCTGATCGCCGCCATTAGTAGTAAAAAAAAAAAAAATTATAAAAATGCAATAAAACTATCTCCTATTTTGTAAACGCTATAAATTTTGCGCAAACCAACCGATAAACGGTCATTGCGATTTATTTTTTTTACCAAAAATATGAAGAAGAATACGTATCGACCTAAACTGAGGAATTTTTTTTTATATATATATTTTTGGGGGATATTTATTATAGAAAAAAGTAAAAATATTGAATTTTTTTCAAAACTGTCGCTCTATTTTTGTTTATAGCGCAAAAAATAAAAACCGCAGAGGTGATCAAATACCACCAAAAGAAAGCTCTATTTCTTAGGAAAAAAAGGATGTAAATTGTGTTTGGTAGCCACGTCGCACGACCGCGCAATTGTCTGTTAAAGCGACGCAGTGCCGAATCGCAAACCCTGGCCTGGGCATTTAGCTGCATTTTGGTCCGGGGCTTAAGTGGTTAATAAAATAAAGTAATTAAAGAGTAAAGAATAAGAAAAATACCGTATTTATTGGGGTATAGCGCGCTCCCGCGTATAGCGTGCACCCCTAAAGTTGCAGCGGATTCCTGTGGAAAAAAGTTTTTTTGTACTTACAGTTTTGGTGTCTTGTGCGGCGTCCATCGGCGGCCTCGTCGGGTCCGGCGTCCGTCTGCGGCTTCGGGTGTCCTCTTCGTCGGGTCCGGCGTCCTTCTGCGGTGTCCTCCCCGCTCGTTTCCCGCGCCGAGTTTTAATACTGCGCCGACATATACAGAGCGCAGTACACTCGTGTATAGTCGGGCAGGCTCGGCAACTCTCGCGCTGACGTCCTGTACGTCCAGGACGTGAGCGCGGAAGGAGCCGAGACTGCCTGAGTGTACTGCGCTCGGTATATGTCGGCGCAGTATTCAAAGTCGGCGCGGGAAAGCGGTATCGGCCCTGATTTTCAGGGCAAAAAAAGTGCGCGGTATACGCCGATAAATACGGTAATAAAAAAAAAAAGTATACAAAAATAAAAAAAAGTAAACGACAAGCTACAAATTAATAAAAATAAAAAATTGATAAAAAAGTAAAAAAAAAAGAAACAAAAAATATTTGAATTAACCGTGCCGCCCCTGCCATCCGATTACCATTTGATTTGGGGGCGGGGGGGGCTGATTCGGTTGGCAGGGAGGGGGTGCATTGCGGAACCTGGCCTTGGGGCGGCAGGGAGAGCAAACCCGGCCCTCCATATTGATAGACAGGATTAGGATCCTGAGCTCGGTACCACCTTTTTGTTTTTATAATGCCAGGCTTTCACCAGTCAAGGCTCCCCAGCACACCGGCTCAGGGACCTTCATCCTTCCCCTCGTGTCTTCATAGAAGATCTCATGTAATTAAAGTACAATCTGTTTGGCATTCACATGATAATGGCTGTTACACAACATATATCCTTGTCATAAAAAAAAAACAGATAAATACACCGCGGGTGACATTCTCTGTATTGGATGCATATAGATGAAGACTTTTCTTCTAACCTTTACAAGTACATTAGCGGCATGATATTTGTATAACATTATCAATAAATCCTTTGCGCACTGTTCATACAGATGTGTCACTAGGGGTGTATTAGGAATGGAAGGCGGCTGACTGTGTAGCGGCGGCGGCGGGGAGGAGGGCAGAAAGATAGAAGAAACAAAACTATTATTTTTTTCATTTTTTCCCATTTGTCAGTTTTTACCAAAAATTAGTTCCCAACCGGCGCAGGACGATATACGTCGACAGAATGGGCGCACAGGTACGTCCCCTTTAACCACTTCCATACCGCGCCTAGTTTGGCACTCCTCTCCACATTTTTTTGTATAATGTGAAAGATGATGTTACGCCAAGTAACATATATAGAGGCATGGGCACAGTGAGGCATGCACATGGACACAGTGAGGCATGCAGATGAACACCTTAGGCTTATACTCGAGTCAATACGTTTTCCCAGTTTTTTGTGGTACAATTAGGTGCCTCGGCTTATACTCGAGTATATATATATATATATATATATATATATATATATATATATATATATATATATATATATATATATATATATATATATAGCCAGATTCAGGTAGGGCGCCGCATCTTTAAGGCGGCGTAGCGTATCGTATTTAAGCTACGCCGCCTTATGTCAAAGAGGCAAGTACTGTATTCACAAAGCACTTGTCTCCTAACTTACGACGGCGTAGCGTAAATGGGGCCGGCGTAAGCGCGCCTAATTCAAATGAGGATGGGGGGGCGTGTTTTATGGAAATGATTGGTGACCCGATGTGATTGACGTTTTTTACGAACGGCGCATGCGCCGTCCGTGTACATATCCCAGTGTGCATTGCTCCAAAGTACGCCGCAAGGACGTATTGGTTTCGACGTGAACGTAAATTACGTCCAGCCCCATTCACGGACGACTTACGCAAACGACGTAACATTTTCAAATTTCGACGCGGGAACGACGTCCATACTTAAAGCGGTAGTTCACCCCCCCCGACACGATTTTACCATCGAGACAGGCATTGTATCGCGAGCTACAGTATGCCTGTCCCGATTTTTTTAACCCCGGACTCACCTTGTAATCGTAGATCGTATTTTTCGGCTCCCGCGGGGAATGGGCGTGCCTATGGAGAGGGAGGATGATTGACGGCCGGCCCTGGCACGTCACTCTCCCCGAAGACAGCCGGAGTAGGTCTCGGCTCTTCACGGCGCCTGCGCACAGGCTATGCGCACGCGTCGTGAAGACCAAGCCTATTTCGGCTATTTCCGGAGAAGCGTGACGCGCCAGAGCCGGCCGTCAATCATCCTCCGTCTCCATAGGCACGCCCATTCCCCGGTATCTTCGATCTACGCGTACAAGGTGAGTACGGGGGTAAAAAATTCGGGACAGGCATACTGTAGCTCGCGCTACAATGCCTGATTTTATGGTAAAATAAAAAAAAAAAAAAAATTTCCGTCGATAGGGTGAACCCCCGCTTTAACATTGGCTAGGCCAGCTATTTGTTGGAATAACTTTACGCCGGAAAACGCCTTGCGTAAACGGCGTATCTTTACTGCGACGGGCGCACGTACGTTCGTGAATCGGCGTATCTAGTCATTTACATATTCTACGCCGAACTCAATGGAAGCGCCACCTAGCGGCCAGCGGAAAAATTGCACCCTAAGTTACGACGGCGCAGGCCGTTGTATCTTAGCTAGGTTTAAGTGTATCTCAGTTTGAGAATACACTTAAACTTACGACGGCTTAGATTCCGAGTTACTTCGGCGTATCTACTGATACGCCGGCGTAACTCTCTGAATCTGGCTAACACAGTATAAAGGAGCAAATAAATATTTGGATCTATAAGCAACAAACAAAACTGCATTTTGACTTTTTGTTCCTTCATTTTATTTTTGTCCAGTGTTTTTAAATGTAATAAAAATAAATATAAAAATAATAAAAATGATGATAAACTGCCCAACTGTAAGACAACAAATGTAACATTTTTGCAGAACTCCACAACGTGTGTAATAATTTCACCGCTGATCCCAGGACGATTCTCGGAGTCGGCGCCCGTCTTCCGCTTGAGCGTCGCTCCAGTCTTGTCGTCCATCTTTAAATTATCCTTACGAGGGATCGGGATGAGATTGCGCGTTGGCTCAGCAGTGCGTCGTGTTAAGGAAAACAATTATGCAAATGAGCTGCCGGTTCCCAGTAGGGCCCTAATAGGATGATTGACCTATATACAGCTAATTTGTTCCCCTCCTTTATTTTCCATTTCCCTCAATCTGCAGAAGAAATTAAAACTGGTTACAGCGCCGCGTCTCCAAATTATTTATCAGACGTTAGTTTGTCAAGGTGGGGCGATGACCGCGATTTTCTTTGTTTTCCACGTTCCTTAAAGGGAACCTGTCACTAAGGAAATGAAGAAGCTTCCACTGCACCAAGGCTCAATGTTTCGGCCTCGTTCTGTGGTGGTTTGTAGCCAGATTTGCCGGAATTCCGGAGCTGATACTGCTGCCTTCATATGGCCGGATTCAGGTAGGGGCGCGCATTGTTACAGCGGCGCAGCGTATTGTATTTTTTCCCGGCAGTGGCAGGGGGGGCGTCGACAGTGGCGGCGGGGCCTGATGTGCATTCGGACTATAAGACGCAGGGATGTTTCCCCCCCAAAAATTTTGGGGGAAAAAAGTGCGTCTTATAGTTCGAAAAATACGGTAAATACTAGGGTTGTCCTGATACCACTTTTTTAGGACCGAGTACAAGTACCGATAATTTTTTTTCAAGTACTCGCCGATACCGAATACCGATACTTTTTTTTAAATGTGTCCCCAAATGCAGCCATGTCCCCCCACAAATGCAGCCATGTCCCCCACAAATGCAGCCATGTCCCCCCCATATGCAGCCATGTCCCCCCCCATATCCAGCCATGTCCCCCCCCATATCCAGCCATGTCCCCCCCCCATATCCAGCCATGTCCCCCCCCCATATCCAGCCATGTCCCCCCCCCATATCCAGCCATGTCCCCCCCCATATCCAGCCATGTCCCCCCCCATATCCAGCCATGTCCCCCCCCCATATCCAGCCATGCCCCCCCATATCCAGCCATGTCCCCCCCATATATGCAGCTATGTCGCCCTTACCGTACATGCTGCCGCGCCGTGCCGCCGCTTGGTTAATACGGGCGGGGAACATTACAGCTTTCATTTGAATAGCTGTAGTCTTTTGCGCCACGCTGCGTATAGACGCTCCCCCCTTGCTCGGGATTGGACAGTTCACCTGAGCAAGGGGGAGTGTCTATATAGCTATTCAAATGAAAGCTGTAATGTTCCCCGCCCGTATTAACCAAGCGGGGATGCGGGGGGGGGGGGGGGGAAGTATTCTATTTCGGTATCGGGGGTATTTGCGGGAGTACGAGTACTCCCGCAAATACTCGGAATTGGTACTGATACTAGTATCGGTACAACCCTAGTAAATAGCACCGGTACTTTGAAGTAACCAGGCGCTACATATATATATATATAGTCAAAAGTATTGGGTCGCCTGCCTTTACATGCACGTGTACTTACTTTTGTGAGATACAGTCTGTGGCATGGGAAGAGGTCTTCCCTTTATACTATACCATACGTTGTTTTCCAGTGTTGTTTGGACCCACTTCTCTTCTTCCTCCGCCGCCTGATGGAAACGTGACAATCTCCTAAGAAGTGCATTTAATAAGTGATTAGTGTTTCTGAGGCTCGCTGTACTTACAGTCATTCAGCTTCACGAAAAACACCTTCCCCCCGACAGGTCCATCCATCAGCCACCATCTAGATTGAGGCATTTAAATGTTACAAATGATCGGCGTGAGGCGAAATCATTCATCTAAATCCGCAACAAAGAAGTGGAGTCATAGAATATTTATTACGATTAATGATTGGCCGCGGCCGGGGGATCCCGGGCTCCCATCTTCATATCAATAACTCTACACTTCTACATTTACTATCGATTCCACATTAGTAAAGGCTGATGAAGGGCCGGGGACAGTGACGGTGAATTCCTAGTCTCTGTTTACGAGATTGTATAAGTGGGAAGACAAATAAAAGAGAATAACGTGTAATTAAACTCCGAAAGATGAAAAAGCTCCTTCATTAATGGAGTATCGGTTGACGGTGTAACTTGGCGAGGGATGGAAGCTCTGTGGCTCCGCATGGAGTCGAATATAAAGCTACGGCGCTGTGTTGACCACTTGATGTAGATAAGGACCTCGTGGATGGGAAGCGGAAGAGATGAGAGTTCAATAAGTCATGAGAAAGCGCTGGAGACCGTTGACTCTCCTCTGGACCAGGTCATGAGTAACCTAATGCACAAACAAAAATTAAGCAGAAGAGGGCGCCACCATCTATGTCATGGGTGCTCAACCTGTGGCCCTCAAGCTTCAAGTCCCATGAGGCATTGTTAAGCTGACAGCTACTGGCATGACTTTCAAAGCATACCTCCCAACTTTTTGAGATGGGAACGAGGGACACCTATTAGCTAAAGTATGCAGGGATAGGACACACCCCTTGCCACGCCCCTATAACCACTTCAAAACCGGGCACTTACGCACCTTCCTGCCCAAGCCAATTTTCAGCTTTCAGCGCTGTTGCACCATCCCTAGCCGGTCGGCAAGTAGTTAACTGCTTAAAGACCGCCTCCTGCAGATATGCGTTGGCAGAATGGCACGGCTGGGCACAAGCACGTACAGGTACGTCCTCTTTAAGTGCCCAGCCGTGGGTCGCGGGCGCCAGCTCGCGACCCGGTCCGAAGCTCCGTGACCCGATCGCCACTGGAGTCCCGCGATCGGTCCCCGGAGCTGAAGAACGGGGAGAGCTGCGTGTAAACACAGCTTCCTCGTTCTTATATTTTTTTTTATATATTTTTGGGGGATATTTATTATAGCAAAAAGTAAAAAATATTGAATTTTTTTCAAAATTGTCGCTCTTTTTTTGTTCATAACGCAAAAAATAAAAACCGCAGAGGTGATCAAATACCACCAAAGAAAGCTCTATTTGTGGGAAAAAAAGGACGCCAATTTTGTTTGGGAGCCACGTCGCACGACCGCGCAATTGTCAGTTAAAACAACGCAGTGCCGAATCGCAAAAACTGGCCAGGTCCTTTACCTGCCTAAAGGTCCGGGTCTTAAGTGGTTAATAATTGCATGGCTGTTTATTTCTTGTAGGCTTAAAGGTGAGCTTCCAATGCGGTCACGTGGTGTGTCCTGTTGGTGGCGTGCCGTACTGTCCTTACACAACTTCGGAGGAGGAGGAGGTAGAACAAATCTAAACTCTGAAGTTTCGCCATCTACTAAGAACTTTCTAAAGGGCTTTATCAACTCCCACGTGAAGGGCTCGCGCTCCCCCTCTAAATCAAGCAGATGTTTTTCACATAAATAGAAATAATATTTCTTTATTAAATGATCATAAGAACATTCTGTTTGCAGCTCTTATGGCATCGGCGGGCGTGCGGTAATACCTCCCAGCCTTTCAGCTTTCTCAAGTGGATTTTAATTATATTAAATGCCACTTTTCCTTCTTCATCAGCTTGTTTTTTTTATTTATTTTTTTATTTTTATTGTCAAGTTGACTGTTGGGAGAAAGAGCTTTTTATTAAAGCATTTAAGGGATAAATGTTCTTGTAATTTTACAGAAAGTTGTGTGCAGCTTAGAAGTTCTTCTTCTCCTTCTCCTTCTTCTCCTTCTTCTCCTTCTCCTTCTCCTTCTCCTTCTTCTCCTTCTTCTCCTTCTCCTTCTTCTCCTTCTCCTTCTCCTTCTCCTTCTCCTTCTCCTTCTTCTTCTTCTTCTCCTTCTTCTTCTCCTCCTTCTCCTTCTTCTCCTTCTTCTCCTTCTCCTTCTTCTCCTTCTCCTCCTTCTTCTTCTTCTTCTCCTCCTCCTTCTCCTCCTCCTCCTTCTCCTTCTTCTCCTCCTCCTTCTCCTTCTCCTCCTCCTCCTTCTCCTTCTTCTCCTCCTCCTTCTCCTTCTCCTTCTCCTTCTCCTTCTCCTTCTCCTCCTTTTCCTTCTTCTTCCAGATCCACGTACAACGGCGCATTATTACGCCGGACGTAGCGTATCTAAGATACCCTACGCCGCCGTAACTTACTTTGTTGTTTTCAAATCCACAAAGAATCTGCGCCGTAAGTTACGGCGGCGTAGTGTATCTTTGGCGGCGTAATGGCGTGGCATTCAAATCTCTGTGATGGGGGCGTGTTTTATGTAAATACGTCGTGACCCGTGGGGGTATCCCAGTGCGCATGCTCGAAATTAACCCGGAACAAGCCAATTTTTTCCGAAGGTGACGTCATTCTACACAAATCCCTATTCGCGAGCGACTTACGCAAACGATGTAAAAATTTCAAATTTCTACGCGGGAACGACGCCCATACTTAACATTGAGTACGCCACCATATAGCAGCTTTAACTATACGCCGGAAAAAGCCGAACGCAAACGACGTAAAAAAATGCGCCAGCCGGATGTACGTTCGTGGATTGCCGTAACTAGCTAATTTGCATAATCGATGCGGAATTCGACGGAAACGCCACCTAGCGGCTGCCAAAAAATTGCATCTTAGATCCGACGGCGTACTAAGACGTACGCCTGTCGGATCGACCCGAGATGCCGTTGTATCTTGTTTTGAAGATACAAAACAAAGATACGACGCAGGAAATGTTAAATTCTTTTGTGGATCTGCCCCATTATGTTTATTATCCATATTTTTGTAGCGCCCCCCCTTAAAATTAGTGGGGTGTTACGCTAAAGTTAGTGGGGAATGGGAGATTTCACTTGCTCCCATTCACTAATTGTTAGTTTGTGCTGTTGCCAGTTCAGAACTGCCTCTTGGGTCAGTCTGTGTGTCCAGGGGTGCGCTGCCACCCCTGGGCGACAGTTGGCGCCAAGCAGCCAATCAGAGGAGTTTACCTCTTTGGGCATGCTGGCGGGGGGTATATCTGGGGCACCGGCCATTTTGCTGAAGTAGTCTGCGGGGCCCGAGTTCCAGGTGCGGCATCCACCTTCAGGGTGCGCGCATCCGCGGGCCCCATCCTCATGGCCTGCCTGGTTGAGGCTGTGCACCTTGCGGAGCCTTCTTTTGATGAAGAGAGGGAGCCCAGCGGTTTGCTGGGTTCCAGATCCTAAGCTGGAGGCTGAACAGTGGGGAATTGGCTCGTGAGAACCTGAGTGCAGAGGTTGTCTGCGAGGCCTGGACGAACCACTGGGGATCCGATCACCACGCTACATGACAGGTACCTTATATTTGCTGTCACTAGGTGATCCTACAGAGTAAGACTTACTGGGAGGATTTGCTATCCTTATACTCCGATTATACTAAGAAAATGTACTACGCCTGTGGCAGAGGCATTGTTTCCTCCCAGTGATCTGATTATTGCGAGTGACCCTTTGGCTGCCAGGTCCGAGTTAACTGCCTGTCCAAAGGGCACTTACCCACCCTGGCGAGGGTGGCGACATTTGAATTATTTGTGCCGAGAGCAGGCTTGCTCTCTCTGCTTCTGATATCCAAGGCCTGATGCTACAAGTTCTTCCTACTCATCAACCTCTTTCTCTAATGTGTGTCCTGTTGATGTTGGCCTTGTTGGCCTGGGAATAAAGCATTGGAAACTCACGCTACCGGCTGGACACTTGTTCCTTCATCCACACTCACAAGTATCACCCCTAGACAGAAGAACTTGGTAACTTAATACGCCGATCCCAAATCAACCAGCGGCTCCTTCGGGGGTGAGCGCCACACGTGGGGGCTCGTCCAGGATATCGGCTGTTGCCATTGGCAACCAGAGAGAGTGTGTGGTTCTTTATTTAAAAGGCAAGAAAGTGTCCGGTGTAGTGTACGTGAACCTCTCGCACGCCATTGAACTTGGGTGCCCGTGCAGTGGAGCACGGGCCTGGACAAGTTCCTCCAAGTGGGAGGAGCCACGCTCCCCTGCGTGCCATCCACAGAGTGACTTTGCGTCAAACTGCGGAATACCGTTCACCTACTAACGAAAGGGGGAACCACATGACAATGTCTGCCTTCCTGCAATCAGGGGGTGCTATCCCGCAACCGAGGTCACCGACTCCATCTGCCGGGGCTTTCAGTATACTTGCACCGTCTGGGGTTCCGGTGACCGACATGGGTGTTCGTTTGTCTGCACAAGGACAGTTTTCCCTTTTATCTATTCGAGAAACGGAGATGTTGGGCTTGATCTGTCCCTGCTGTGGGGACCTGTCTGTTACAGTTCAACCTTTCGCCCGATGCCAGCGATGCCGGGCCTACTTATTTGTGGCCATGTCACCCATACAGGATCCAAAGGAATACAGGGTGAATCTCATCACCGCTACTCTCACCGCGGAGGAAGAGACAGTTTGGCCAGCACCCTCTCTTTCAGTAATACTTGTGGAGCCGAAATCTCAGGATTGGGACGTAGTTTCGGTGTCGTCCACCTTGACGTTACCTTTGGCTGCCTCGCCACCTACTTCACTGGAGGTGAGCCGTGGGGAAAGCCTAGATTTGGAAAGCGTCTTGTCCGGCGTGACAAGTTCTTCGGATGTGACCAGTACTCAGGGCGACACACCTTCAGAGATGACCGAGACTCCTTCAGCGGCCTCCGTGTGGCATAACCCCCGAAAAGAGGGACCTACTCCGGCCTTTTCCCAACGTAGTAGAGGCCTACCTGTAAAATGTGTTCCGTCAGATCGGCTGGGGGGCTCCCCGTCGACTGTGCCTTTGTGGTTATTCGCCCCCGGCCGGGAGGCGTCTAGCGGACTTTGACCTGTTACCGAATGAATCCATGGTTGTTGACTGTTACCTCGCTGATTGCCCTCTGGAACCTAGTCCTTTGGGGTCGCAGAACTGTGAGGTATCCGATGATTCCGAAAACACTCAGAAGGGAAAGGCTCGTTCCACACAGAAGATCCCTAGGGCCCCGGATGGCAACCCCCCTTTATATATATATATATATATATATATATATATATATATATATATATATATGTATATATATTTTATTTTTACTAAAGGGACCCGAAGGCTACCCCCCCCCCCTTTTTTATATCTTTTTTTTTTTTTGTAAGGGGTCCAGAGGTCCCCAGGGCAACCCCCCCCCCCCCCAATGTGTGCCCCCCCCCGCTTCTCAATTTTCAGAATTAGCGGCGGCAAACACCCCCCCCCCCTACGCTTCTCAATTCGCGCAAGCTGTATAAGGTGCCCCCACAATTCCTGATGGCGGCCCTGGGGGTATATGTGAGAGCTATAGACTGGCTTAGTATTCTCTGTACAGCTCTGCGGTATATGTCAGGGCTATATCAATGTCTAATAATAATAATAGTGTGTAGCCGATGAGAGATATCAGAGTGTAAGCTCCTCTTGTGCTGGGACTGCTCCAAATACAAAGGCAGAAGAAGCACAAAGCTGCTCTGTGATTTTGTGGGTTGCGGAAGACGCTTGCGATATCCTCTAATATTCCCTGACATTTAACACGGAATTCATTTCCTTATGCCAGTTACGTCTCATTTTATCAGTGTCACCTTTCATATGGAACATCAGATAGTGTGAGGACGCAGTGACAGATCTTATTATAATCCCTCACATTGTTTTACCCTCATGCCTGCCGCTGGAGATTACAGGAGAAGAAACGGCGAGCAAACAATCGCACATGATTGTCTGATGTGTTCTGTACTCTGAGATCACCTCTGCAAAAGTTATCTCTTTTGTTTTATAAACCTAATTTCTGTAAGTAATCATTGGAACACAATGAATAATAATAATACTAATAATAATCATAACAACAAAAATAATAATAATAATAATAATAATAATTAGTAGGGCTGTTACTGATCAAAATTTTTCTATTCGATTAATCGTTTTTTTTTAAAATCGATTAATCGACTAATTTCGATTAATTATAACGCACATACAGATCTACTTTTAGCTGATCTCCTTGCAGGCTGATTCCCAGTGCAGCTACCAACCACTGGAAAAATGGAGCAGGATACAAAAAACACACAAAGGCAGCGCTCAATGGGAATAGCGTTTAAAACTTTTATAGTCGTTAAGTAGGTAACCAAATAATAATTGCACTGGAAATAAAATCGATGTAGCTACATAAACTGTAAAAATGGTGCGAGTAATACCAAACTGTACCAAAAGCAGTCATAAAAACATGTAGCTAAGATGATACTGGTATAAAATGTGTACAACGATACCACTGCTGAATCCAGATGAGGAAAGGTTAACATCAGTCCGTCGGGATATAGATGTCTCATGAAGGGAACTATCACAGCTCCCAGTGGATGGTTGTAGAATCCCAGGTTGATAGAGGGAAGTGTAACAGCCCTTGCATATGGCAGATAGTAAGGTCCCCTACGTCCGCCACCCCCCTTCACGAAGAAGTCCCCTTTACCCCCCGCTCAACAACTACGAACGGCGGCCCCCCTCAACAACTTTGATCAATCGGCGACCCCCCCGCTTAACAACCCCAACAACTTTGGTCAGCTTCGATCGGTGGCCCCCCCGCTCAACAACTCGGACCAGTGGCAGCCCCCCCGCTCAACTTCAATCAGCTTTGACCTCGGCGGCCCCCCGCCCCCCAGCTCAACTTCAATCAGCATCGATCTCGGTCGCACCCCCCCCCCCCCCCGGCTTGCTCAACAACTGCTCAACAAATCTCGATCTCGGCGGCACCCCCCCGCTCAACAACTTCGACCTTCGACCCCCCCCCGCTTCTTAGCTGCAGGGGGCCCCTCAATCAACACTCAAGCCCAGAGGCCCCCACCACCCTAAGTCCTGCCCGGGACAGTCCCGTATTTTGCAGGTCTGTCCCGGGTACATTCATTCGAGGACAATACAGTGTCCCGGAATGAAACTGACACAGCCACCCCACCCCCCCGGACCAATCTGATTCCCCCAAAAAAGGCCGACACTCACATCACCGCTTTACTCACTGACAGTACTTGTCCTGGCCAGGAATGCCTGGAGGAGCACAGTCCCCGCCCCCTGCTTGTGATTGGAGAAATCATAAATCCCGCCTCTTGTGTCCAATCACTGTGCTGTGATTCGTTACAGTATAAGCTGATTTTTGGGAAGGGGGGGGGGTGTCCCTGAATGGTAGTTTGGAAATGTGGAGAACCTTGGCACCCCAGATGTTTTGGAACTATATTTCCCATGATGCTGAACTACAGTGCATAGTGCATGAGCATCATGGGAAATGTAGTTCCAAAACATCTGGGGTCAGAGGCGTTGCTAGGGGGGTACGGGGGGTGCGGTCCGCACCGGGTGACACCTGCTAGAGGGGTGACACCATCCCATTTTTTTTTCGTTTTTTTTTAGCTGACATGCCCAGCCTGCCCTGTGCAATCCCAGCCTGCCCTGTACCACCCCAGCCTGCTCTGTGCCACCCCAGCCTGCCCTGTACCACCCCAGCCTGCCCTGTACCACCCAGCCTGACCCGTGCCACCACAGCCTGCCCTGTACCACCCCAAACTTGCCCATGCCACGCCAACTTGCCCTGTGCCACCCTAACTTGCCCTGTACCACCCCAATCTGCCCTATGCCACCATAACTTGCCCTATACCACCCCGACCTGCCCAATGCCACCCTAACTTGCCCTGTACCACCCCAACCTTTCCCATGCCATCCCAACTTGCCCTATGCCACCCTAACTTGCACTATACCATCCCAACCTTCCTCGTACCACCCTAACTTGCCCTATACCACCCCAACCTGCCCTATGCAACCCTAACTTGCCCTATACCACCCCAAACTACCCTATATCACCCCAACATGCCCTATACCACCTTAACCTGTCCTATACCACCCCACTACACCAACCTGCCACTATACCACTCTATACTTCCCTAACCTGCCACTATACTGCCCTATACTATCATTTACAGGGGCTGGTTTGGGGTGCGCCCCGTGCCCGTGCGCTGCCTGCTTGGTGCTGGGCAGCCTAGACAGAGGGGGGGGGGGTGACACCATGTTTTACCGCACCGGGTGACACCAACCCTAGTGACGCCACTGTCTGGGGTGCCAAGGTTTGCCATCACTGCCCTAGTGGGATGGTATTTTTCAGCCCTGGTTTAGGCCTTTTCTGTGAAGCTGGGAGAATGATGGGCCAGTGAAAAGCCTGAGGGTCCAACAGGGTCCAACATGGTGAGCTCCCGATTTATGTTGCTCTGTGCCTGAAAATGCGTTGGCAGCAAGGAATGTTACATTTGTACATTTATATATTTTTTTCTGTTTAACTTATATATTATATATGTTTTTTTCTGCATGCTTTTAACACTTATTTATCACAAATAAACTCCAATGGCCCTAATAAAATATATTTGCTCTGCCAGTAAAAGGATCTTTTTTTTTTTTTTTTTTAACCTTTTTAATATTCCGCAGTGATCTCGGACATGTTTGTATTTTTATATGATCAGAGATGCTGAGTTAATAAATGTTTATAAAAATGTGCAACCGCACGGGCGCTGGATTTACGGATTGGCGTGGCGCCGCGGAAGCATAATGAAAATGTATTCTCACTTTTGGCAGAGGAGCGCTATTGACAGATTATGATAAGCCATCAATCACGCTTTCATTCTGGCAGAGAGAACTGCAACTTACGTGAGAAAAAAAAAAAAAATTCAAATTAACTTTGTTTGTACGACCGGCGTGTGAACATTAACGACAAGCGAGACAGACTGCCAGCCTGTACAAATACATTTCTTTTATCTTATATTATTCCAAGGTAAAAAGCCTCACTTGGTTCATTGGGGGGGATGCGATTTCAAATGTGTTCCTCTTTTAACCACTTCAGCCCCGGACCATTTTGCTGGTCAATGACCGAGCCACTTTTTGCGATTCGGCACTGCGTCGCTTTAACTGACAATTGCGCGGTCGTGCGATGTGGCTCCCAAACAAAATTGACGTAATTTTTTTCCCACAAATAGAGCTTTCTTTTGGTGGTATTTGATCACCTCTGTGGTCTTTATTTTTTGCGCTATAAACAAAAATAGAGCCACAATTTTGAAAAAAAAAATGAATATTTTTTACTTGTTGCTATAATAAATATCCCCAAAAAATATATAAAAAAAATATTTTTTTTTCTCAGTTTAGGCCGATACGTATTTTTCTACATATTTTTCATTAAAAAAAACACGCAATAAGCGTTTATTGATTGGTTTGTGCAAAAGTTATAGGGCCAGATTTATGAAGAATCGAGGCGGCGTAACGTATCGTCTTTACGTTACACCGCCGCAAGTTTTCAGCGCAAGTGCCTGATTCACCAAGCACTTGCGTGTAAACTTACGGCGGTGTAACGTAAAGCTGTCCGGCGCAAGCCCGCCTAATTCAAATGGGGTGTGTACCATTAAATGGCATGCTCTGTGCGAAAATTTCCCGTCGTGCTTTGCGCGAAATGACGTCGCCCCGACGTAATGTTTTGAACGGCGACGTGCGTTACGTCGTTTCGTATTCCCGGACGTCTTACGCAAAAAAAAAATTGAAATTCGACGCGGGAACGACGGCCATACTTTAACATGGGCTGTCTATTGTTACACCACCTCAATAGCAGCCGTAACTTTGCGACGGGAAAAACCGACTAGCGACGACGTAATGAACGCGCGTACCTTCGTGGATCGCCGTAAAAGCTAATTTGCATACCCGACGCTGGAAAACGACGCAAACTCCACCCAGCGGCGGCCGAAGTATTGCAGCCTAAGATCCGAAGGCGTACGCCTGTCGGATCTTAGCCAAATGCCGTTGTATCTTTGTTTGTGAATTACAAATTAGGATACGACGCAGGAAATTTGAAAGTACGCCGAAGTATCAGCAGATACTCCGGCGTACTTTTTCTGTGAATCTGGCCCTTAGCGTCTACAAAATAGGGGATAGTTGTATGGCATTTTTATTAATATTTTTTTTTTATACTAGTAATGGCGGCGATCTGCGACTTTTATCAGTACTGCGACATTATGGCGGACACATCGGACACTTTTGACACATTTTTGGGACCATTGGCATTTTTATAGCGATAAGTGCTCTAAAAATGCACTGATTACTGTAAAAAATTCACTGGCAGGGAAGGGGTTAACACTAGGGGGCGAGGAAGGGGTTAATTATGTTCCCTAGGTGTGTTCTAACTGAAGGGGGGGTGCGACTGACTAGGGGAAATGACAGATCACTGTTCATGTATTGTATGAACAGAAGATCAGCATTTCTCCCCCTGACAGGACCGGGAGCTGTGTGTTTACACACACAGCTTGAGGTTCATGCTCTGTAACGAGCGATCGCGGGTCCCCGGCGGTGATCGCGCCCGCCGGGCACGCGGGCGGCACCTAGTGGCTGAAATGCAAAATCACGTAATATTACGTGATTTTGCGCAGCCGAGCCGACCTGCCACCATAAAACTGCGGCGGCTGGTCGGCAAGCAGTTAACTGTGTGTTCTGTAACGAGCGTTCGCGGGTGCCCGGTAGGGTGACCACATTTCCAAACTGCCATTCAGGGACACACCCCCTCTCTCACCTTCCCTCCAAAAAATGAGGGGGGGGGCAAATGCAGTCTTGGGGTTGATGGGAAATTTGGTGGTGGGTTATTTGTCAGGTAAATGTGCCACTTGCCACCAGATGCAGTGCTGCTGTCACTCCCTCCGCATGAGCCACGTGCATAGAAGGAAAGGAGTGGCGTCACTATCTGTAGAGTGAAGGTCACACCAGTCCCTGCTGTTTGCCGCTGGGTGCCGGAGAAGGAGGAGGTGCCGAGGCGGATGGGGACAGCAGAGCTGCACTAGGCGCAGGCCTCGCTCCCGGTCTCACTGTCTGGGAGTAAATGGTCACTGGTTGCAAGACGCCAGGCAGCGCTGGCCCTAGCAACCAGTTACAGAAATGTAGTTATTAGTTAGTAGGGGGTGGCTGCAGGGCCGATCCTAGGCAGGGTGCTTTGCACCCAGGCGCCTGCAGAGGTGGGGGCGCCGAAGTGGCAGAGTTCTCCCCTCCCTCCTTCTCTCCTTGTTTGTGTCCGTCCATAACTAGTGTTCTGAGCATAGGTGTGTGTCTGTCCAGAACTGATGTGTCTCTGACCATCTCCTGTACTATGTCTGCAGTCTCTGACCATCTCCTGTATTGTGTCTGCAGTCTCTGACTGTCTCCTGTACTATGTCTGCAGTCTCTGACCGTCTCCTGTACTATGTCTGCAGTCTCTGACCATTTCCTGTATTATGTCTGCAGTCTCTGATCATCTCCTGTACTGTGTCTGCAGTCTCTGGCCATCTCCTGTATTATGTCTGCAGTCACTGACCATCTACTGTATTACATCTGCAGTCTCTGACCGTCTCCTGTACTATGTCTGCAGTCTGGGGGCTCCTTCTAACAGACTCTCTAACGGAAGCCCTCTCTGTGTCCATCAGAGAGGCCCCCCTCCAGGTCCCAAGAAAGTACTCTGCTTCTCTTCCTGTATTTTGTTTATTATTAAGAGATCATGTAAGGATCCCAGGGTAATGAAGACTTTGTGGGGGAGCATCTCTGTGGTTGAGTCATTGCCATAGAAACATTTGAAAAGGGGAGGAGTTAGTAAAAATGACCACGCCCATGTGGAGGCGTCAGAAATATTTCTGCACCCAGGCAACTGTAACCCTAGGATCAGTAGTAGTAACCTGGGTGGCTGTGTCCTCAATTTCATTCCGGGACATTGTATTGTCCCAGAATGAAGCTGCCCGGGACCTGGGACAGACATGTCAATTGCGGGACAGTCCCAGGCAATCCGGGACACATGGGCACCCTAGTGCCCGGCGGTGCATGCGCGTCGGCACCAGGGGCAAACGGGGCAAAATCACGCAATATTACGTGATTTTGTGCAGCTGAGCCGACCCGTTTAACGGCGGCTGGTCGGCGACTGGTTATAGCAAAAAGTAAAAAAAATATATTTTTTTTTTTCAAAATTGTCGCTCTATTTTTTGTTTATAGCGCAAAAAAATAAAAACCGCAGAGGTGATCAAATACCACCAAAAGAAAGCTCTATTTGCGGGGGGAAAAAAGGACGCCAATTTTGTTTGGGAGCCACGTCGCACAACCGCGCAACCGTCAGTTAAAGCGACGCGGTGCAGAATCGCCAAAAGTGCTCTGGTCTTTGGGCAGCCAAATGGTCCGGGGGCTGAAGTGGTTTTAACCACTTGAGACCCACGCTATTGACAAAAGACGTCAACAGCGCGGCTCTCAGGTGCCAACTGGACGTCTTTGGACGTCATTTAAAGTGCATTACCCGCGCGCGCCTCTGGGGGGCGCGCAGCGGGTAAACCCTGTCCCAGCGCATCGCTGGGAAGCCGATACGTGTACCTGGCGGCCGCGATGTCCGCCGGAAACACACGATCGTCGGGAACTGAGTAGGGACGTGGAGCTCTGTGTGTGATGATGGGGTGTAAACACAGAGCTCCACGTGCTGTCAGGGAGAGAGGAGACCGATCTGTGTCTCTTGTACATAGAGACACAGCATCGGTCACCTCCCTCAGTCACCCCCCTCCCCCCACACAGTTAGAACACACCCAGGGAATACATTTAACCCCTTCCTCACCCCCTAGTGTTAACCCCTTCCCTGCCAGTCACATTTATACAGTAATTAGTGCATTTTTATAGCACTGATCGCTGTATAAATGTGAATGGTCCCAAATTTGTGTCAAAAGTGTCCGATACGTTCGTCGCAATATCGTAGTCCCAATAAAAATCGCAGATCGCCGCCATTACTAGTAAAAAAAAAAATTATAAAAAAAAAAATCATAATTCTGTCCCCTATTTTGTAGGTGCTATAACTTTTGCGCAAACCAGCCGCTTATTGCGTTTTTTTTTTTTTACAAAAATACGTCGAAAAATACGTATCGGCCTTAACTGAGAAAAAAGTATTTTTTTTTTTTAAAAAAATTGGGATATTTATTATAGCAACAAGTAAAATATATATAGATTTTTTTTTCAAAATTGTCGCTCTTTTTTTGTTTATAGCACAAAAAATAAAAACCGCAGAGGTGATCAAATACCACCAAATTAAAGCTCTATTTGTGGGGAAAAAAGGACGTCAATTTTGTTTGGGAGCCACGTCGCACGACCGCGCAATTGTCAGTTAAAGCGACGCAGTGTCGGAAGCTGAAATTTCGCCTGGGCACGAAGGGGGTTTATGTGCCCAGTAAGCAAGTGGTTTAAGTTTTGTGCTGTTTTTATACTAATAGTTGAGCAGTACTGTGTATGTTTTTCTACTTTATGAAAGTTGGGAATTTTTGATGCTGACCTAGGGTTATATAAATGGAGATATCTATAATAAAATTGCCTTCTTCTGCTGTTTTTAAAAATAAAATAATCAATAATCATGGGAGCGTTTAGGTAACATTCCTCCCCTTTGCCGCGAGCCTGGTGGTCACACGAGGTCTACTGATAAATGATATTCCGGCATTTTGCTTACATATTAAAAACAGTTTCGGCTCCGTCTAAAAATTCAGTCCAAGTTCAATTCTCCGGCTTAATGACCCAGAAACATTAAAGTCGTGAGCACGTTAAGGATATTCTGCCAAAAGTCATTAGCCACCTGTTGGGCTGACGCAAAAAGAAAAAGGAAAATATAAAAAAAAAATATATAAAAAAAAAAAAAAGGTCAAATGAACTCGCAGCTTATCATTAGCATACATTGCAGCGTTTGTATCACGGAGCTAATAAAGAACATATGAAACCTAATTCAGAGGAAGAAGAAAATATTTCATGAGCAAAAAGAACGTGTGTAATGCAAATTTCTTATTTTCCATGTTTATTTTTTTGTGGTTTATTGTACAGTGCATTGCGGCAAATGACGTCGCAAGGACCTCATTTGCTTCAAAGTGAACGTGAATGGCGTCCAGCGCCATTCACGAATCACTTACGCAAACTACGTGAAATTCAAATTTCACGTCGCGGGAGCGGCGGTTATACGTTAGCATTGGCTGCCCCTGCTATTAGAAGGGGCAGCCTTGCGCTAAAGTTGCCGTACGGAAACTCTGTACCTGGCTTGCGCGGGGCCCGCGCAAGTTTGTGAATCAGTTGGTCGTATGCAATTTGCATACTACACGCTGATCACAATGGGAGCGCCCCCTAGCGGCACACGCAAGAATGCAGCCTAAAATCTGCGAGGCATAAGAGCCTTATGCCGCGCAGATTTTAGGCTGCAGTCGGTGTAACAAGGTTCCTGAATCAGGAGCACTCGTTACACCGGAGCAAGTAAGCAATTGCGCCGTGTAACTTATGGTTACACGGGCGCAATTGCTTCTTGAATCTGGGCCATTGTATATTAGGGGTCTCCAAACATTCCAAACAAGGGGCCGGTTTATTGTCCTTCAGACTCTAGGAGGTCCGGGCATTGGCGGCTGGTGCTCAAATTTTTTTTTGGGGGGGGGGCGCAAAACAAACGAAAAAAAAAACAAAAAAACAATTACAGCCTCACTGTGCCCATCAAGTGCAGCCACTGGGCCATCAATTGTCACCACTGTGCCATGCCATCAAACGCAGCCACTGTGCCCATCAATTGTCGCCACTGTGCCCTTTAATTGTCGCCACTGTGCCCTGTAATTGTCGCCACTCAATAAGTAAGAAAAAAAGTCTAGAGAAACACATTAAACTGTCGTTTTCTCCTTGGCCTCGGCGTTCTTAGAACAACGATAATATTCAGTATTTTAAACAGGACAAATTGCCTCTTTCACATTGGTCAATACAAAAGAAAATTCGGTCTGACTTTGTGTTGACCCTTTGAAGATATTTTTTGCTCTTCTGTATATTGATGATTCAGTGGTTTTGTTCATTGAAAAGAAGATGCCATTGATCTCATTTAAGGTGACAGATGATTACACTCTTTTATGTCATGATATATAACCTTGTTATCCTGCTGAAACAAAATTAATAGAGTTCCACCATGTTTATTTTAACCACTTCAGCCCCGGAGGATTTGGCTGCCCAATGACTGGGGCCACTTTTTGCGATTCGGCACTGCTTCGCTTTAACCACTTAAGGACCGCCTCCTGCACATATATGTCGGCAGAATGGCACGGCTGGGCACATCCACGTACAGGTACGTCCTCTTTAAGTGCCCAGCCATGGGTCTCCAGCGCACGCCCGCGACCTGGTCCGAAGCTCTGTGACCGCGGGACCCGATCGCCGCTGAAGTCCCGCGATCGGTCCCCAGAGCTGATGAACGGGGAGAGGTGAGTGTAAACACAGCTTCCCCGTTCTTCACTGTGGCGCCGTCATTGATCGTGTGCTCCCTTTTATAGGGTAACCACAATCGATGACGTCACACCTACAGCCACACCCCCCCTACAGTTAGAAACACAAATGAGGTCACACTTAACCCCTTCAGCGCCCCCTTGTGGTTAACTCCCAAACTGCAATTGTAATTTTCACAGTAAACAGTGCATTTTTAATGCATTTTTTGCTGTGAAAATGACAATGGTCCCAAAAATGTGTCAGCGGCTCTGATAGGCTTTCCGAGTACAGCACTGAGGCTGTAGTCGGCTTCCTGAATGCTTATCCTCGGGACGTACCGGCGGTGCGTTCCTTGGATAAGACTAACAGGCGTCTCAGCCAATCAGGTAATCTGATTCTGGTAATCGGTAACCTGAAGCGTCATTGAGGGCGGGACGAGGGACGGTAGAATTGCGGGGCACAGTGGCTACAATTGATGGGCACAGTGGCGACAATTGCAGGGCACAGTGGCTACAATTGTGGGGCACAGTGGTGACAATTGATGGGCACAGTGGTGACAATTGATGGCAAAGTGGTGACAATTGATGGCATGGCATAGTGGCGACAATTGATGGCATGGCATAGTGGTGGCAATTGATGGCAAAGTGGCTGTGTTTGATGGCATGGCACTGTGACTGTGTTTGATGGCATGGCACAGTGGTGACAATTGATGGCAAAGTGGCTGTGTTTGATGGCATGGCACAGTGACTGTGTTTGATGGCATGGCATAGTGGTGACAATTGATGGCACAGTGGCTGCGTTTGATGGCATGGCACAGTGACTGCATTTGATGGCATAGCACAGTGACTGCGTTTGATGACATGGCACAGTGGCTGCGTTTGATGGCATGGCACAGTGGTGACAATTGATGGCAAAGTGGCTGTGTTTGATGGCATAGCATAGTGACTGCATTTGATGGCATGGCACAGTGGTTGCATTTGATGGCATGGCACAGTGACTTTACTACAGTCTTTACTTTTTCTTACTTTGTGGCTTTTCTCTTCTAAATAAATTTTCAGAACCATTCACCCACAACAGCGGTTGTTATTTTTCTCATTAGCTTAGGGATCTCTTTTAAAAAAGCAGTAAAAAAAAATGAATTCCCATCCCATCAATATGGAGTGTAAAGTTTTGGAGTTTGAAGAAATTGTTTGGAAAAACTTTAGTTAGCGCTCTGACATAACGAATGACGGCTCCCCGCTTTGAAAAGCAGATGTCAGGGACAGCGAGGGCGACCGCGTTCCCGCCCCGGTGATTGATGTTCTGGTTGTTTTCTTATTGTTGGCAATATAAATATTGAACTTGAGAAACCCGTCTGTATTACATTTAATCTTTCCGCTTTCAAAATCGGCCCTCGGGGTATTCTCTATGAATAATCCTCCTTTACATCCCGCGGACGAGACGTACAAATTTCCCAGTTTAAAGCCGTGTTGACACGCGCGGCGTCTATTCGAGACTTCAAGAGCCTGCGATAAAGCTTCATTATGGGCATTTTTGGGATGATATTTGGTGCCTAATGAGGCATTTTGAAAATAATGTATTAATACGGGAGAGACACAGGCCCAGATTCTCAAAGGGCTTACGACGGCGCAAGGCAATGTACGCCGTCGTAAGTCCTAATCTGGGCCATCGTATCTATGCGACTGATTCTTAGAATGTATGTATTATTGTCATGGATATGCAATAGTCTGGCAGCTTACCTGTCTCCATCTGTTCATTAGAGACCTGACTCTGTTCTGGTTACCTTCTTATCTCCTCTCCTTCCTGTATGGCCCCACCCAGGCCATCCCAGGAAGTCTATATTAACTGTTGCACTACAGGTCTGCAGTGCTGTTCAACAGTGTTGTTTGCTTAAGTTCCTGTCTGCAGTGTGCTATGCTTATCTTCCTGTGAACCGTTTTTGGCTCGTCCCTGACTTCTCCTGTTTGCCTGTGCCCTTGACGTTTTGCCTGTCCCTCGGTTACCCCTGTCTGCCTGTTGCCCCGACCTCGGCTTACCCATCACTATCGCTTGTCTGCTTGCTGCTTCCCCTCTCACCCTGCGGAGCGTGACCTAGGGGATCCCAGGGGCCGCGACCTGGATTCAGCTGCGGCGAAGGCCATCCTCACCACTAGAGGCTCTGGTGAACACAAAGCTGGGTCTTAGACTCCGCGCCCTGGGCGATCTTGTGTTCACACTTCCTCTCATCGCAGCAGTCGGTCATAGGTTTCACTACCCTGTGGTGCATCCCTGACCCCAACGGGGTGCACTTGTCACCTGGCCACAGGTGACCTGACAATTATATAATGGATCCTGTATGTATACAATGTATTATATAATGGATCCTGTATGTATACAATGTATTATATAATGGATCCTGTGTGTATACAATGTATTATATAATATATCCTTTATGTATACAATGTATTATATAATATATCCTGTATGTATACAATGTATTATATAATGGATCCTGTGTGTATACAATGTATTATTGTCATGGATATGCAATAGTCTGCCAGCTTACCTGTCTCCATCTGTTCATTAGAGGCCTGACTCTGTTATGGTTACCTTCTTATCTCCTCTCCTTCCTGTATGGCCCCACCCAGGCCATCCCAGGAAGTCTATATTAACTGTTGCACTACAGGTCTGCAGTGCTGTTCAACAGTGTTGTTTGCTTAAGTTCCTGTCTGCAGTGTGCTACGATTATCTTCCTGTGAACCGTTTTTGGCTTGTCCCTGACTTCTCCTGTTTGCCTGTGATCTTGACATTTTGCCTGTCCCTCGGTTACCCCTGCCTGCCTGTTGCCCCGACCTCGGCTTACCCATCACTATCGCTTGTCTGCTTGCTGCTTCCCCTCTCTCCCTGCGGAGCGTGACCTAGGGGGATCCCAGGGGCCGCGACCTGGATCCAGCTGCGGCGAAGGCCGTCCTCACCACTAGAGGCTCTGGTGAACACAAAGCTGGGTCTTAGACTCCGCGCCCTGGGCGATCTTGTGTTCACACTTCCTCTCTTATCGCAGCAGTCGGTCATAGGTTTCACTACCCTGTGGTGCATCCCTGACCCCAACGGGGTGCACTTGTCACCTGGCCACAGGTGGCTTGACAATTATATAATGGATCCTGTATGTATACAATGCATTATATAATATATCCTGTATGTATACAATGTATTATATAATGGATCCTGTATGTATACAATGTATTATATAATGGATCCATTACGTGAGCAGACTGCAGTTCCTCTTTCAGGTCTGTGCAGAGAGATGAGTCACATAAATGACAACCAATAAAGATCACATGCGGCCTGTTCATTCTGTGTTTGAACCAGCTTCAGAGACCTTCGCTATAATGACAATATAATGCTCCTCTGATCCCCTCCAGCATTACACCGACCCTCATTATCAGAATAAAGCACCCGGCAAAGCTGGAAGCCGCTCTCTCTCTCTTGGCGGTACCTGGAAATGTTATATATATTTTTTTCTACATAAATAGCAGCTGAATCACTTTGAGTGAATATTGCCGCAATTATTATTACTGCTATCAATTTTATTATCATCATCATTCCGAGGAGGGATATTTTGGGACGGGAACAACTCTCCTATCTGCCATTAGAGGCATTATTACAAAGAATATGAACAGATCATTTATATCCCGGTCTATGAAGGTGGGGGAGGGGCGGGAATTATGGAGCGCATTGTCAGGCACACCGCGCTGAACTGTCATCCTGCCTAGAGTCCTTTTTTATTTTTTTTCGGAGCGCGGTATATTTATGACTGCGGAAACTCCGTCCAACAACACTAATGAAAGCAGATGCTTATGTTTATTTCCACTCCGCCGTGTTTTGGGGGCGTGTTAGCGGTACTTCGGCGGCAGAGAGAGGATAAAATAGAACTGAAAAAAATCTCTCCCAGAAAGCAATTAATGGGAATCTGCAATCCCAGATTAACCACTTTTTAACACTTAAGATTTGGCTGCTGAATGACCGGGCCATTTTTTGCGATACGGCACTGCGTCGCTTTAACCGACAATTGCGCGGTCGTGCGACGTTGTACTCAATCAAAATTGACGATTTTTTTCCCTACAAATAGAGCTTTCTTTTTGTGGTATTTGATCACCTCTGCGGTTTTTATTTTTCTCGCTATAAACAAAAAAAGAGCGAAATTTAAAAAAAAAAACATTATTTTGTACTTTTTGCTATAATAAATATCCAATTATTTTTTTTAAAAAGCTATTTTTTTTCTCAGTTTGGGCTTCTACACATTGTTGGTAATAAAAATCGAAATAAGCGTATATTGATTGGTTTGCGCAAAAGTTATAGGCCCAGATTCTCAAAGGACTTACGACGGCGTATCGCCACGTACGCCGTCGTAAGTCCGAATGAGAGCCGTCGTATCTATGCGCCTGATTCTTAGAATCAGTTACGCATAAATTCGGCTTAGATACGAGCGGCCTAAGTCTTTTACGCCGTCGTATCTTAGTTGCATATTTCCGCTGGCCGCTAGGTGGCGCTTCTGTAAGATTTTCGCGTCGAATATGCAAATTAGCTAGATACGCCGATTCACGAACGTACGTGCGCCCGGCGTATCAAGATACGTTGTTTACGTAAAAGACATACGCCGGCGTAAAGTTACCCCTCATAAAGCAGGGGTAAGTCATGTTAGGTATGGACGTCGGAAACGTACGAACAGCGTCGTAATTTACGTCGTTTGCGTAAGTCGTTCGTGAATGGGGCTGGACGTAAGTTACGTTCACGTCTAAAGCATTGACTATTTGCGGCGTCATTTTGAGCATGCGCACTGGGATACGTTCACGGACGGCGCATGCGCCGTTCTTTAAAAGCGTCATTCACGTTGGGTCACTATTCATTACCATAAAACACGCCCACACCAGCCTACTTTGAATTACGCGGGTTAACGCCAGCACAATTACACTACGCCACCGGATGTACAGATACGTTACGCCGCCAAAAATTAGGGCGCAAGTTCCGTATTCAGAAAAGAACTTGCGCCCTTAGTTACGGCGGCGTAACGTATGTGTGTCGGCGTAAGCCCGCCTAATTCTAATGTGGATGAAATGGGCGTGTTTTATTTATGTGATCCCGCGTATTCGACGTTTTTTACAAACGGCGCATGCGCCGTTCGTGAAAAAATCCCAGTGCGCATGCTCGAAATTACGGCGCAAATCGTCAATGCTTTAGACGTGAACGTAACTTACGTACAGCCCTATTTGCGAATGACTTGCGCAAACGGCGTAAAATTTTCAAAACTCGACGCGGGAACGATGTCCATACTTAACATTGGCTACGCCTCATATAGCAGGGGTAACTTTACGCTGGAAAAAGCCTAACCTAAACGACGTAAAAAAAATGCGCCGGGCGGACGTACGTTTCTGAATCAGCGTATCTACCTAATTAGCATATTCCTTGCGTGAATATACGGAAGCGGCACCTAGCGGCCAGCGTGAATATGCAGACTAAGATACGACGGTGTAAGACACTTACGCCGGTCGGATCTTAGGGAAATCTATGCGTAATTGATTCTATGAATCAGTTGCATAGTTACGACCACGCACACTCAGAGTTACGACGGCGTATCTCCTTTCTGAATCCGGGCCAATAAATTGAATGACTTAAATTTTGTTGGATTTTGTTTCAGCTGAGAGATTAAAGTAAAATTAAAACCCTTAGCCTGACAGCTCCCAAAAAAACTGCTCAAAGTTTAAACACTAAATGCAAATTTGGCGCCATTTACTCTCTGGCTTGCGGCAGACAGCAAACAAAAATGCGCCAGCTTGCATTGTTTATCTCGCCTTTCAAACAGTCCACTTTATGTCATCATTCAGAGTCTAGAACAATTATTAAAATCTGGAAAGAACAGAACTCCTGAAAATGAAAAGTATCATTAAGCTGACAGTGTTGATTTTTTTACAATGCCAGTTATATTTTTTTATGCTATAATTGTATCAGAAAATTACAGTATTAAACAGAGGCACAGTGCCATCTACAGGCTGCCTTGTGTAGTTGAAACCATTTATATTTCAGTATATAAGTTCAAAGTTTAAACTCTAATAGGTAGATTCAGAAAGAGTTAGGCCGGCTTATCCGTAGATAAGCCGACCTAACTCAGAATCTACACCGACTTATGTTTAAGTGTATTCTCAAACAGAGATACGCTTAAACATATCTAAGATACGACGGTTTGCGCCGTCCTATCTTAGGTTGCAATATTGAGGCTGGCCTTTAGGTGGCGCTTCCATTGCGGTCGGCGTAGAACATGTAAATTGGTAGATATGCCGATTCACGAACGTACGCCCGGCCGCCGCAGTACATTTACGCCGTTTCCGTAAGGCAATAGCAGGCCTAAAGTTATTCCATCTAATAGATGGAATAGTAATGTTAAAGTATGGCCGCCGTTCCCGCTTCGAAATTCGAAAATGTTACGTCGTTTGCGTAAGTCGTCCGTGAATAGGGATTTACATAGTTTACGTCCACGTCAAAATCAATAGGCCCGTGCGGCGTACTTAGCCGCAATGCACACTGGGAAATGTAGGCACCCGGCGCATGCACAGTTAAAAAAAAACATAAAGGTCAAGCTCCATTAACATAAAACACGCCCCCTTACACACATTTGAATTAGGCGCCCTTACGCCCGCCCGCCCGCTTTAGGCTACGCCGCCGTAACTTAGCAGGCAAGTACTTTGAGAATCAAGTACTTGCCTCGCGAACTTACGGCGGCATAGCCTAAACACGCTAAGCTACGCCGCCGCAAGTTTACACCAATCTCTCTGAATCTACCTATAAGGCTGGATTCACACTTGTGCGGTGCGAATTTCAGCTCTCTTATCTTTGCAGAGAGTTAAGACAACTGTTCAGCAGATCAGCTCCGTTTTAGATGCGAATTTGGAGACCTGGGAGAGGGGAGGGGGAGGGGGGAAGTGTATTGAGCTGAATGAGAGAAATCCTGAAGAGAAAATAACACATGTGCGAATCAGATGCGTGCCCATAGAAGATAATGGGCCTGAATTCGCACCTGAGCTGCACCGCAATGCCTAGAAAACGCACGCGTTTTTTCGGCAATGCGCAGTGTGAATGCATCGCACATATGTGAACCAGCCTCATTGAAATCAATGTATTTTATAATGTTATGCGAATTGGGCCGCAACCAATTTGCATAGGTGTGAACCCGGCCTAAATGTGAATTTGGCGCTATTTACACTCTGGCTAGCGGCAAACGCCGAATAAAAATGTGCCAACTTGCATTGTTCATCTCGCCTTTCAAACAGTCCACTTTATGTCATCATCGAGAGTCTAGAAATATTATTAAAATCTGGAAAGAACAGAACTCCTAAAAATGATAAGCATCATTAAGACCCCATTCACATCTAGGCGTTTTTACGCCTGTAGCGCTACGCCTCTGCCGCCAGAGGGCTGGAAATACATGTCCCTCTATGGAGATGGTTCACATCTCCACGCCGAACGCCGGACGCCTGTCGCCTGCGGCGTGAAAAAAGGTCCCGGACCTTTTTTTCAGGCGTCTTCGAGCGTTCGGCTAGGAGATGGCAATCATCTCCATAGAGGGGGTCATCTTGGGGCACATCTAGGCGGACAATACCCGCGTTTTGTCGCCGCAAATCGCGGTACAAAACGCCGCTATTTTTACCGCGATTTGCGGCGACAAAACGCCGCGATTTCGTCCGTCTAGATGTGAATGCAGCCTAAGCTGACGGGGTTGATTTGTTACAATGCCAGTTATATTTTTTTAATGCTATAATTGTATCAGAAAATGACAGTATTAAACAGAGTCACAGTGCCATCTACAGGCTGCCTTGTGTAATTGAATCAATTTATTTTCCAGGAAAAGTCTTTGGCTTACATGTGATCAGTATGCCATAGCTGACAGTAGTGATCACATTATCAGGGGCCAACCTGATTAGTTCCCTGTCATCAGTGGGGAGGAAAGCTGGCAGTTTGGAATTAGAAGCCTTTAGGTTGATAGCTTTCAAAAAAAGAATGCTTATTGTTGCATCATCAGCATGGGGTATTGTTCTAAGGAAAGTTATTATGGACTTTGGAGATGGATAGGGGTTAAATAGTGATATGTTGTACCCGTTGGGAATTCCAATTACAAGAATATGCACAGAGGAATTCAAATAAGAGCATCCTTGACTTACAATATTTTTTTTAGAACGGTTCTATTGAATAGAATGGGACGCGACTTGTCAGGCGGCTGAGTCGCCTGACGAGTCGCCCCAGTGTGAAACGGCTCTCAATGCAATAAAACTATCCCCTATTTTGTAAACGCTATACATTTTGTGCAAACCAATCGATAAACGCTTATTGCGATTTTTTTTTTTTTTACCAAAAATATGTAGAAGGATACGTATCGGCCTAAACTGAGGAAAAATGTTTTTTATATATATATATATATATATATATATATATATATATATATTTTTGGGGGATATTTATTATAGCAAAGAGTCAAAAATATTTCATTTTTTTTTCAAAATTGTCACTCTATTTTTGTTTATAGCGCAAAAAAAAAAAAACGCAGAGGTGATCAAATACCACCAAAATAAATCTCTATTTGTGGGGAAAAAAGGACGCCAATTTTGTTTGGGAGCCACGTCGCACGACCGCGCAATTGTCTGTTAAAGCAACGCAGTGCCGAATCGCAAAAAATGGGCCAGGTCCTTTACCTGCATAATGGTCCGGGTCTTAAGTGGTTAAACATAACAAATTGGACAATGACTTAAATTTGAATTTTGATTTACGTTTTTGAAAACGCTTAGCCTGACAGATCCCATAAAACCCGCTCAAAGTTTGAACTCCAAAATGTTAATTTGGCGCCATCGCCGCTCTGGCTTGCTGCAGACGTCAGACGAATAAGCCAGCTTGCATTGTCTCTAATGCCGCTTTTCCAAACAATCCACTTTATGTCGTCACCCAGAGTCCAGGACAAATCGCCGAAAACCTGGGCAAGACGGCGCGTTTTAAAAAAAATAAAATAAAAAATGAAAAGCATCATTAAGCTGACGGTGTCGATTTGTTAAAGTGCCAAATAATGATTTTACAGGTAATTAGATTTTAACAGGCAGGAACAAATTTATATCCCGCTCTTGTTTATGGCGAGGGTAATGATGGATGTACTATCCAGCAATCTGTTGTTTTTTTTTAGGTGCACCAAATTTCTTAATGCCCTAAAGCAAATGAAATATTACATGTCAGTAACTGATCAGTGACTGTATAAAACACATTAGTGGCCCTCTTTGTTGTGGCTTTTCTTAATCGGAGATCGTTCATCATGTCAGGGGGAAGACGGAGCGTCGCGGGTTATTGCCGCCATGGAGAAAAATGGTTGTGAACCTGATAGGTCAGCAGGACAAGATAATATTTGGGGTTATTGTGGCCTTTATTGAGAACGGGTCAATTTGGTAACAATGTTACTTTGGAAGTATCGTTTTTCGAATCGTAATTACTTTCATGTACTTGTCCACAGATACAGTATATAGTAGATATAGGAGATAGATATATATATATATATATATATATATATACACTATGGGCCAGATTCACAGAAGAGATACGACGTCGTATCTCTCAGAGTATCTATGCGACTGGTTCATAGAATCAGTTACGCATAGATAGCCCTTAGATCCGACAGGTGTAATTGTCTTACACCGTCGGATCTTAGGATGCAGTACCTCGGCCGCCGCTGGGTGAAGTTTGCGTCGTATTCCAGCGTCGGGTATGCAAATGAGGTTTTACGGCGATCCACGACGGTTTTTCGCGTTCGTTACGTCGTTGCTAGTCTAGTTTCCCGTCGCAAAGTTAGTCGTCGTTTTACCTGCCCTAACTTTACACAGCCCATGTTAAAGTATGGCCGTCGTTCCCGCGTCGAATAAAAAAAAAAAATTCTTGCGTAAGACGTCCGTGAATACGAAAGTACGCTACGCACGTCGCCGTTCGAAAAAATGACGTCACTTTGCGCAAAGCACGGCGGGAATTTCAAAACGGAGCATGCGCAGTAGGTCCAACGCGGGAGCGCGCCTAATTTAAATGGCACACGCCCCTTTGAATTACGCGGGCTTACGCCGGAGGCCGCCGGCGTAAGTTTTCACGCAAGTGCTTGGTGAATCAGGCACTTGCGATGAAAACTTGCGGCGGTACCATATGTTACGCCGCCGCGATTCTACGTGAATCTGGCCCTATATAACCAAAAATATTGGGACGCCTGCCTTTACATGCATATGAACTGTAATGGCATCCCAGTCTTAGTCCGTAGGGTTCAATACTAACTGAAAAAAAAAAAAACATAAATTGCAGCCACTGTGCCCATCAAACGCAGCCACTGTGCCCATCAAACGCAGCCACTGTGCCCATCAAATGCAGCCACTGTGCCCTTTAAGCGCAGCCACTGTGCCCATCAAACCCAGTCACTGTGTCCATCAAACAAAGCCACTGTGCCCATCAAATGCAGTCACTGTGCCCATCAAACGCAGCCACTGTGCCCATAAAATGCAGTCACTGTGCCCATCAAACGAAGCCACTGTGCCCATCAAATGCAGCTACTGTGCCCATCAAACGCAGCCACTGTACCCATAAATTTCCACCACTGTGCCCATCAGTTGCTGACACTGTGCCCATCAATTACTGCCAGTGTGAATGAATGAATGAATGACTTGTATAGTGCTACACATGCGAACTGAATCGCCTCTAGGCGCTTTTTCCAGCCAGTGTCTGCTTGGCTGGTGCGGTCATTTTACCCCGCAGGATCTCGATGCGCTTAGGACACAGTCATACACACAGATATACATATATACTGGGCCAATTTGGACAAGATCCAATTTACTTACCAGCATGTCTTTGGAGTGTGGGAGGAAACCGGAGTACCCGGAGGAAACCCACGCAGGCACAGGGAGAACATGCAAACTCCAGGCAGATGGTGTCGTGGTTGGGATTCGAACCAGCGACCCTTTTGCTGCTAGGTGAAAGTGCTACTCACTACACCACTGTGTGCCCATCAATTGCCGCTACTGTGCCCCATCAAATGCTGCCAGTGTGCAAATCAATTGCCGCTACTGTGCCCCATCAGATGCTGCCACTGTGCCCATCAAATGCAGCCACTGTGCACATCAAACGCAGCCACTGTGCCCATAAATTACCACCACTGTGCCCATAAATTGCCACCACTGTACCCATCAATTTCTGCCAGTGTGCCCATCAATTGCCGCTACTGTGCCCCCTCAAATGCTGCCAGTGTGCCCCATCAGATGCTGCCCGGCACTTACCTGTCTCGGAGCGGGTCAGCGGCAGCCTCATGCATTCTTCCGTCCTCTCTCAGGCGTCCAATGACAGCGCCTGATGTTTCAGCCAATCAGGTGACAGGTAAACGACCTGATTGGCTGAGAGGCGGATTCAGTGTTAGCAAAGCGAATTCCTTTGCTTTTGCTAACACACAGCTGAGTGAACAGCGAATGCCTAGCATGGCACCTGCTGTTCACCTTTTTGGGCCCCTATTAGAGCCTACAGCCAAGGGGCCAGACACCTGAATAGGGGGTGGCAGCGGCGACCATAGATAGATTCATGCAATGCATGAATCTATCTATGGTGATAGAGGGGTGGCAGGAGAGAGGGGGCGGCACTCATGCGCCCTTTATGGACGCACCGCCACTGCACAGTTCCCTTCTAAATGGGTGCAAATCTCAGCTATAATACCTGGTTCCCGGTCTAGAATGGAGGAAGCTGTATCCTGGTGGAGGCACCCAGGCGGGGAATAGGGTGATCAGACCCTTTTTTTAGGGGTCTGGAGGTCCCCAGGGCCCCGAATGGCAACCCCCCCTTTTTTTATTTATTTTTTTATTAAAAAAAAATTATATATTTTATATATATATATATATATATATATATATATATATATATATATATATATATATATATATATATATATATACACATATATTTTTTTATTATTATTAAAGGGCCCAGAGGTCCCCAGGGCCCCATGTGGCAACCCCCCCTTTTTTATTTTTATAAATGTTTATTTTTTTTATTTTTGTTTAGATTTTTTTATTAATTTATTTTTATTAAAGGGTCCAGAGGTCCCCAGGGCCCCGGATGGCTATCCCCCTTTTTTTTAATAATTTTTTTTATACATATATTTTTCTTTATTTCTCTTTTCTTGTAAAGGCCCCCACCCCCGCTTCTCAATTTGCGGCAGCCCCCCCCGCTTCTCAATTTCAGGCAGCAGCACCCCCCCCCCCCGGTTCTCTGCTCCAGGGGCCCCATGTTTGATGGCGGCCTGATGGCGGCCCTGAGGGTGACCACATTTCCAAACTACCATTCAGGCACACCCCCCCCTCCCCAAAAATCAGCTTGTGCTGTAACGAATCACAGCACAGTGATTGGACACAAGAGGCGGGATTTATGATTTCTCCAATCACAAGCAAGGGGGCAGGGATTGTGTTCCTCCAGACATTCCCGTCCAGGACAAGTACTGTCAGTGAATAAAGCGGTGATGTGGCGGCCTTTTTTGGGAGCATCAGATTGGCCCCGGGGGGGGGGGCTGTGTCAGTTTCATTCCGGGACACTCTATTGTCCTGGAATGAAGGTACCCGGGACAGACCTGCAAAATGCGGGAGTGTCCCAGGTGATCCGGGACACGTGGTCACCCTAGCGGGGGAACCAGGCGCTCCTTCACAGTCCTTCTAAACGTCACAGGTGGAGTAGGTGCAGTATCGGGGACAGGGTGGTTCACTTTATGGAGCCTCAAGTTACGGTACAGCTGCACCAGGCTCAATTTCCGATCACGAGGTGCCACCCCTAATGTTGAGTCCACATAAACACCTTCTACTTTTTAAACAGAATATACTTTCCAGCTGCAGTTTTTGAGAGTTTCCTGCTTCTTCTTCCATATTATGTAAATCCTGATCCAGTCTTTGGGGGTTTGACTGATGTTAATAATTAGCATTTTCAGCGCCTGACTTTGCACAAGAGTTATTGGCCATAAATTTCTCCGGTGTGTGATGTGATGTTCACCATTTTGTCCGTATTAAATAACCGGCTGTCACGCTCAAAAAGACAGCGCAGCAGTACAGACAGCAGAAGGTCCTTTATTTCAGGGTAGAGGAAGACAGGGGGGGGCAGTTTGGACAACAGGACGTCTTTGGAGGGCCACCCTATGCTGCAAGAATTGTCAATCAGTGACTGGTGATCCTCTCCAGGCAGGGCCGCCATCGGGGGTGTACAGGCAGTACACCTGTAAGGGGCTCGGAGGTCCCCAGGGCCCCGGATGGCAACCCCCCCCACCCCCTTTTTTTTAATAATTTTTATTTTTTATTATTATTATTTTTGTTTTTATTAAAGGGCCCAGAGGTCCCCAGGGCCCCGGATGGCAACCCCCCTTTTTTTTATTTTTTATAAAACATTATTTTTTTTATATATTTTTTTATTCTTTTTTTTTTTTTTTTTTTATTAAAGGGCCCAGAGGTCCCCAGGGCCCCGGATGGCTACCCCCCTTTTTTTATATATATATTTTTTTTAAGGGGCCCAGAGGTCCCCAGGGCAACCCCCCAATTCGTGGCACCCCCCCCCCCCCCCCGCTTCTCAATTCAACTCAGGCCCCCCCACTTCTCAATTAGCAGCGGCTTCCCCCGCTTTTCAATTTGAGGCGGCAGCACCCCCCCTCTCCGTTCTCTGCTCCAGGGGCCAATGCCCCAGAAGCTCTGTAAGGGGCCCCATAATTCCTGATGGCGGCCCTGTCTCCAGGTAATACTTAAAGTGGAGTTCCACCCTAAAAATTAACTTTCTATTAACCACTTTAGCCCCGGGCCTGTTTTTCAGAGTCGGGGTTTACGAGACAAAACCATTTTTTTTTGCTAGAAAATTACTTAAAACCCCCAAACATTATATATTTTTTTTTTCTAACACCCTAGAGAATAAAATGGAAGTCATTGCAATACTTTTTGTCACACCGTATTTGCGCAGCGGTCTTACAAGCGCACTTTTTTTGGAAAAAATTCACTTTTTTAAATGAAAAAATAAGACAACAATAAATTTGGCCCAATTTTTTTATATATTGTGAAAGATAATGTTACGCCGAGTAAAATGATACCCAACATGTCACGCTTAAAAATTGTGCCCGCTCGTGGCATGGCGTCAAACTTTTACCCTTAAAAATCTTGATAGGCGACGTTTAAAAAATTCTACAGGTTGCATTTTTTGAGTTACAGAGTAGGCCTAAGGCTAAAATTAATGCTCTCGCTCTAACGATCGCGGCGATACCTCACTTGTGTGGTTTGAATACCGTTTTCATATGTCGGCGCTACTCGCGTATACGTTCGCTTCTACGCGCGAGCTCGTCGGGACGGGGCGCTTTAAAAAAATTTTTTTTTGCTTTTCGCATTTATTTTTATTTATTTTTGAATTTTTAACACTAAAAAAAAAAAAAAAAAATATCACTTTTATTCCTATTACAAGGAATGTAAACATCCCTTGTAATAGAAAAAAGCATGACAGGTCCTCTTAAATATGAGATCTGGGGTCAAAAAGACCTCAGATCTCATATTTGGGCTTAAATGCAAAAAAAAAAAAAAAAATTTGGAAATGTCGTTTTTTCAAATGACAAAAAAAAAAAATGTTTCTTTAAGACGCTGGGCGGGACTGACGTTTTGACGTCACTTCCGCCCAGCGGAGCTATGGGGACGGGCGAAGGAGATTTTTCCTTCAGTCTCGTCCCCGCTCACCAGCCGGATGGTCGCGATCTCCTCCGCCGCTACCGACGGCTACGGTAAGCGGCGGAGGGCGCGCGAGAGCGGCGGGAGGGGGGGGGGGCCCTCTCCCGCCACCGATAACGGCGATCTCGCGGTGAATCCGCCGCGGAGACCGCCATTATCGTTAACACGGCCGCCCACAGAAGAGATGAATATCTCGATTGTGGCAGCAGCTGCTGCCGTTACCGAGAAATTCATCTCTAAAGTGAGGACGTATAACGACGGTGGGCGGTCGGCAAGTGGTTAACAGCTTGCCTTAAATGCAAAAAAAATTAAATTCAAATTATTATTTCTTTATCGTTACATCACGGGACACAGAGCGGCATTCATTACTATATGGGTTATATGGAGTACCTTCAGGTGTAGACACTGGCAATCTTCAAACAGGAAATGCCCCTCCCTATATAACCCCCTCCCATAGGAGGAGTACCTCAGTTTTTTCGCCAGTGTCTTAGGTGTTAGTCATGGTTTAGCTTGCCTCCGCATCCTTGGGATTAGGTGAGCTACCGGTTCTGTCCAAAAAAGCCTGAGCGCTAAAGTGGTCAGTAACCGGACCCCAAACCCTTGGGGTATAGCCCATAATGCTTTCTTTTCAAGAGAGCTGGACCCTGGGCCCAGAACTTAGAAAACCTTTGGGCGCCTAATGTTTTCTGTTTGCCAGGGTGCTGTATGGGCCCAGGACAGTGGATCCTTCATGGAAGAAGAAGGTTCCCAGGGCCTGAAGGTCTAGACATCCCCACGGAGATGGGGGAAGATTGGGCCTCTTGCTTTGCAAAGTCCTGCGGCATGGAGCAGGTAAGTAAGGGGAAAACTTGCGGAACTTGGCTCTTAGCAAGTTTTTTCTGGGAGGTCACAGGGGACATGCCTAAAGGTTATGCATTGCATCTGGCAAACCAGTCACATATCATGAAGATAGGATGGCTCTATATGTTATTATTCCCCATAAAAAGTGACCTCCCTGGTAGTGTTGGAAAAGCTGTGAGTGGGGCCTTTTGTGTACAAATGTATATGTGTGTCAGAGAGCTATGCTTACCTGCAAGCCTCCAGGCGATGCTCTATCCAGTCCTCTTCCTCATGCCTGCAAAGCAGGCAAAACGCTGACCTCCTCGTGGGTTCCAGGCCTGCGGCTGCAGGAACAGAGAGGCCCTTCCTCCCAACCCCCCCCCCCGTCGGCGGGCGCGCGCGCGGTGCGCGTGCACGTGTTATAGACGCATTTGGCGCCGTTTTAGCTGGGGGGGAAGGGCGGGTCAGTGGTTTAAGGAAGGGGCGGCCCTTCCTTAGATGCCACAGCTCATTCAAATACTTGGCTTGAGGGAGGAAGGACTGGAGTGAAGCACGGGGCGCTGAGGACACACAGTGGCCAGAAAGAATACTACAGTCTTCAGAAGATTGTGGTTTAGCCTAGGAATAGGCTGTTTTTTCTTTTCCATCTCATAGTCTTTTCTTTGGCAATACTACTCAGGGGGATAGAATGTTTTTTCTTGCCTAGATTGAAAAAAAAAAAAAAAAAAAAAAAAAAAAAGGAAAAGTTTTTCTTTGAAAAAAAAAAAAAAAAAAAAAAAAAAGTGTCATCTGGGGTAGAGGAAACATTTTTTATTCCCCAAACAGGTGTCTGGGCATTTAACTATTTATAAGTCCCAGGTACCAATAAGTAGCAGGTGTACCTCGGTATTGTACCATGACATCAAGGAACAAGTCAGAGGGTACAAAAGGTGGGGATTCCCCCACAGATTCTGAGGTCTCGGATAGAGCTATGCCGCTGCTTTCCCCACTGGGAGCCTTTGGGCCATCGGGATCTGGGACTGGAGCTGACGCGAGTCAACCCAACCCTAAGATGGTCACGGAGGAGGTGTTACTCACCTCTTTAAATGAAATGCGGAGAAGCATGGGAGAAATGATAGCCGCAGCTATGCGGGGTAGTAAGCGGAATAGATCTCCGTCACCCGTGCGCGGACCCTCGGAAGAGGAGGTCCTTTCCTCTGGGGAATTGGACAACCTCTTGGACAAGGACCAAGTAGGTTCAGGGATCGAGGATCCGGATACTGAGGAATCTGGGGCAGTCTCCCTGTGGGAGAGCTGGTGGATTCAAGGCTTGACGGACTTGGTCCATAAGGCATTCAACCTGCCTGTACCAGATCTCCAGGTATCAACGGTTTCAGCTTTGGGCTCACTGAGGGCGCCTCAAAGCAGTGCTGTGTTTCCGATCCATCCTCTATTGGAGGGAGTCTTGTTCCAAGATTGGAACAAACCAGACAAGGTTTTCTTACCACCTAAGAAATTTTCTGTCTTGTATCCTATGGAAGAAAAGTTTTACAAGAGATGGGCTTCTCCTGCAGTAGACGCAGCCATCTCATGTGTTAACAAGTCGTTAACATGCCCTGTAGAAAACATACAGGTTTTCAAAGATCCAGTTGATAAGCGCTTGGAAGCACTACTTAAGAACTCCTTCACTTCTGCAGGGGCAGTAGTACAGCCAGCCGTGGCTGCGATTGGAGTCGCTCAAGCTTTATCGGATCAATTTAAGCAAATGCTTGAACTTATTCCTGCCGAGCAGGCAGAAGAATTTTCGGATGTCCCTAAGGCCATATGTTTTACGGTAGACGCAATCAAGGATTCTATCCAGCAAGCGTCACGTTTATCGTTATCCCTTATCCATATGAGAAGGCTCTTATGGTTAAAAAGCTGGGAGGCTGAGCCCCCATGCAAGAAGCTCCTGGTAGGGTTCCCCTTCCATGGAGGACGGCTCTTCGGAGAGGACCTAGATAAATACATTCAGACCATTTCAAGCGGCAAGAGTACTCTCTTGCCAACTAAGAAGAAGGTTCAGGGGCCTGCGTTTAAACGACAGTCCTCCCCTGGGCAGGGGCCCTCTAATGCCAAGCAGTATCGACGGCCTCCTGCAAGAACAAACTTCGGCTTCAACAGCAGATCACAAGGACAGGCTGTTAGAGGCAAGAGGCAGTGGTTTCGCAAACCAGCAAAACCAGCCCCCAAGTCTACCTTATGAAGGGGCGCCCCCACCCACGAAGGTGGGGGGAAGGCTGCGACTCTTTTCGGAGATTTGGGAAGCCAGCATTCCCGACGAGTGGGTACGGTCTTCCGTGGCCACAGGCTACAAGCTAGAGTTCCTAAGGTTTCCTCCTCCTCATTTCCAGGAGTCGAGGATTCCAAACGATCTGGAGAAAGGAGCCGCATTAAGATCGGCTCTAGATCATCTACTTTCCCAGGAAGTAATAGTAGAGGTACCAGTCCTGGAACAGGGACTGGGTTTCTACTCCAACCTATTCATCATCCCAAAGCCCAATGGAGATGTCAGGCCAATTTTGGACCTAAAGATGGTAAATGCATACTTAAGGGTCCGCTCATTTCGGATGGAATCCGTGCGGTCAGCAGCTGCCACACTCCAAAAGGACGACTTCATGGCGTCCATAGACATAAAGGATGCCTACCTTCATGTTCCAATTTATCAGCCACATCAAAGATATCTACGCTTTATGGTGGCTTCACGTCATTTCCAATTCGTGGCGCTTCCCTTCGGGTTGGCTACGGCCCCCCGGGTGTTCACGAAGGTTCTAGCTCCAATCCTAGCCAAGCTAAGGATCCAAGGGGTCACGATCCTAGCATACCTGGACGACCTCCTAGTCATAGACCACTCGTCTCCCGGCTTGGAGCGAGCAGTGGCCCTCACGGTCCAATACCTCGAGAGGTTCGACTGGGTCCTAAATCGAGAAAAGTCAGCATTCCAGCCCACAAGGCAGTTGGAATATCTCGGCATGAGATTAGACACAGAACAACAAAGGGTGTTCCTACCTCTGAGGAAGGTCAAAGCCATCAAGGAATTAATCCTACTGGTTCTAAGCAAGAAAGAACCGACTATTCGCCTATGTATGAGACTACTAGGCAAGATGGTGGCTACATTCGAGGCGGTACCATACGCCCAGAGCCACACTCGCATCCTGCAGGCAGCCATCCTGTCAGCATGGAGCAGAAGGCCACAGGCCTTGGATATCCCGTTGCCACTCTCATCAAGAGTCCGGCAAAGTCTGTGTTGGTGGTTAGACCCTCAGAATCTACTGAAGGGAAAGTCTTTCAGCCCAGTAGCTTGGAAGATAGTGACCACAGACGCCAGCCTGACGGGCTGGGGAGCAATTGTGGATGGTTCCACTCGCCAAGGTATTTGGGCAAAGCCAGAGAAGCTGTTACCCATCAACATCTTGGAGCTCAGAGCTGTTCGACTAGCCCTCAGGGCTTGGACGTCGAAATTGCAGGGGTTCCCGGTGAGAATTCAATCAGACAATGCCACGGCAGTGGCATACATAAATCACCAAGGGGGAACCAGGAGTCAGGCCGCTCAGAGAGAAGTGAGCTTGATTCTCCTATGGGCAGAGGCTCATGTGCCCTGCATATCGGCAATATTCATTCCCGGAGTGGACAACTTTCAGGCGGACTTCTTAAGCCGCCAGACTCTATGGCCGGGGGAATGGTCTCTGCATCCACAAGTCTTTCAAGCACTCTGCCAAAGATGGGGAGTGCCGGACGTGGATATCATGGCATCGAGACTCAACAAGAAGCTAGACAGGTTCATGTCCCGCTCAAGGGATCCGATGGCCTGCGGAACCGATGCTCTGGTTTGCCCTTGGCATCAGTTCAAACTTCTTTATGCGTTTCCCCCGCTCCAGTTACTACCCCGCCTGCTGCGCAGGATCAGGGTGGAGCGCATACCAGTCATCCTGGTAGCTCCAGCATGGCCCAGAAGGGCATGGTACTCACTAATCCTAAGGATGATAGTGGGAAACCCTTGGACTCTGCCTCTAAGGCCAGACCTGCTATCGCAAGGTCCGATCCTCCACCCTGCCTTACGGCATCTAAATTTGACGGCCTGGAAGCTGAATCCTTGATTCTCAGGGGTAGAGGTCTGTCTCAGAAGGTAATCTCTACCCTAATCAGAGCCAGGAAACCGGTCTCTAGGGTGATTTATCACAGGGTCTGGAAGGCCTATATAGGCTGGTGCGAGTCCAAGCTATGGCTTCCTCGCAGGTTCACCATAGATAGAGTTTTAAGTTTTCTCCAGCTAGGAGTGGATAAAGGATTGGCATTAAGCACAATCAAAGGACAGATTTCTGCCCTGTCAGTGTGGTTTCAGCGGCCGCTGGCCACCCACTCGCTGGTTAAGACCTTCCTTCAAGGGGTCTTACGTATTAAACCTCCAGTTAAATCCCCGCTTTGTCCGTGGGATTTAAATCTTGTCCTGTCAAGTTTACAGAAACAACCGTTTGAGCCGTTGGCTGAAGTTCCTTTGGTTCTACTGACAAGGAAGTTGGTATTTTTGGTTGCCATAGTTTCCGCAAGAAGAGTTTCGGAACTGGCAGCCTTATCCTGTAAGGAACCATATCTTATATTTCATAAGGACAAGGTCGTTCTCCGCCCTCATCCTTCCTTCCTACCGAAGGTCATATCCAGTTTTCATTTGAACCAGGATTTGGTATTACCATCCTTCTTCCCTAAACCTACTTCCAGAAAGGAAGGGTTGCTGCATACCTTGGATATTGTCAGGGCCATGAAGGCCTATCTTAAAGCTACAGAGAAAATCCGAAAAACAGATGTGCTGTTTATTCTACCGGATGGGCCCAAGAAGGGGCAGGCAGCTGCAAAGTCCACCATTTCTAGGTGGATCAAGCAATTAATCATTAAAGGCTCATTCTACTAGAGCCATGGGCGCCTCCTGGGCAGCACACCACCAGATCTCTATGGCTCAAGTTTGCAAGGCGGCAACCTGGTCTTCTGTCCACACATTTACAAAATTCTACAAGTTGGACGTAAGAAGGAATACTGATACTGCCTTCGGGCAGGCAGTGCTGCAAGCTGCAGTTTGAGACCCTCGGATCCCGGGGGCTCCTCTTTTTTTGAGTTAAATTTAAAATTTAAGATTATTTTTCTCAAATAAGTTGGATTTATTATGATTTGAGTATATCTCTAAATTAAATCCTTTTGTCTTGGAGATGTTCTCCCTCCCCTCATTGTAAGCATTGCTTTGGGACATCCCATATAGTAATGAATGCCGCTCTGTGTCCCGTGATGTAACGATAAAGAAAAAGAGATTTTTAATACAGCTTACCTGTAAAATCTTTTTCTTGGAGTACATCACGGGACACAGAGCTCCCACCCCTCTTTTTGAGGACCATTTTGGGAGGCATACTGCTTGCTACAAAACTGAGGTACTCCTCCTATGGGAGGGGGTTATATAGGGAGGGGCATTTCCTGTTTGAAGATTGCCAGTGTCTACACCTGAAGGTACTCCATATAACCCATATAGTAATGAATGCCGCTCTGTGTCCCGTGATGTACTCCAAGAAAAAGATTTTACAGGTAAGCTGTATTAAAAATCTCTTTTTTTTTTTACACACTTCTATCTGGCTGTTACCAGGCAGATTTTGTAAACTGCCTAGTTCCTGGTCCTAGGTGGTTCAGCTTCCTGTCCTAAGACCCCATTGCCTCCTGGGAAATAATGACACTCATTTCTCAGGAGTCTGTGGGCATTACTGTGCCTAAAAATCACCCAGCATGCACCTCTCCCTGAAAACCAGGAAGAAAAAGGAACTGGGCTTCACACCAGTGGCACAGGAGCGCCGCCCCCTCTGGCTCTCGCACCGCCACTGATACAATACATAGATTCATGCATTGCATGAATCTTTGTATTGCAGCTGCCGCAACTATTCAGATGACCGCCCCCCTGGCGAGCGACGGCCATCTGAGCAGCTGGTTGGCTGTGGAAGTGCCTATCAGAGCCATTGAGGGACAGTAGAAGCAGGATTGCTGACCCCAGAAAGGTGGGAGGGGGCATTTTAAAGGGCACAGTGGCAGCATTTTGCAGGGTACAGTGGCGACAATTGATGGGCACAGTGGCTACAATTGCTGGGCACAGTGGCGACAATTGATGGGCACAGTGGTAACAATTGATGGCACAGTGGTAACAATTGATGGGCACAGTGGCGACAATTGATGACACAGTGGTGACAATTGATGGCACAGTGGTGACAATTGATGGCACAGTGGCTGCGTTTGATGGCATGGCATAGTGGTGACAATTGCTGGGCACAGTGGTGACAATTGATGGCGCAGTGGTAACAATTGATGGCACAGTGGTAACAATTGATGGCACAGTGGCTGTGTTTGATGGCATGGCACAGTGGCTGCGTTTGATGGCACAGTGGCTGCGTTTGGCATGGCACAGTGGTGACAATTGATGGGCACAGTGGTGACAATTGATGGCACAGTGGTGAAAATGGGCACAGTGGTGACAGTTGATGGCACAGTGGCTGAGTTTGATGGCATGGCGCAGTGTTGACAATTGATGGGCACAGTGGCGATAAATGATGGCACAGTGGCTGAGTTTGATGGCATGGCATGGCACAGTGGCTGCATTTGATGGCATGGCACAGTGGCGACAATTGATGGCACAGTGGCTGCATTTGATGGGCACAGTGGCTGCCTTTGATGGGCACAGTGCCTGCGTTTGATGGGCACAGTGAGGCTGCAATGGTTTCTTTTTTCGTTTGTTTGAGCCCCCCCCAAAAATTTTGAGCACCAGCCGCCACTGCTTCACATGCCCACACCTATGATGGATACGGCCACAACATGAGCTGGAGGATAGAAGGCAAGTGTTTGCAATGATTTCTCGAACGATTGGGGAGCTATCAATATGTTTTAGGGACAATTTATTTATGATTGTGATTCATTTTAGCTTGCAAAAAAAAAATTATACCCGGAAACCCCGCATTAACCACTTCAGCTCCGGAAGATTTATCCCCCCCCCCTTCATGACCAGACTTGTTTTGCGATACGGCACTGCGTTACTTTAACTGACAATTGCGTGGGTGTGTGACTCTGTATCCAAATTTTTGGGTGGTATTTGATCACCTCTGCAGTTTTTATTGTTTGTGCTACAATTGACTGACAATTTTGGGGAAAAAAATATATTTTTTTTACTTTCTGCTATAAAACATATAAAAAAAATGTGAATTTTTTATGCAATTTAATTTTTGTGTTCTGCATACCTGATTTCGAGGGACTGTCCCTGATTTCGAGGGACTGTCCCTGATTTCGAGGGACTGTCCCTGATTTGGAGCAATGTCCCTCTGTCCCTCATTCCTCCTCATGTGTCCCTCATTTTGGTCTGATCTATATAGATGTATATAAAATTTACTTTTTATCTACCAAAAAGTGTATTCCAGCGCTAAACATTTCATCCAATTTCTAAATTGTTGCATCTGTAAATTCCAAAAGCCAATATAATGGAATAGTAGTGGTAAAAAAAAGCACTTGTGGGTTTAACCAAACTTGTTTTTTTGTACAATTCTCCTTTAAGGGGGCGTGGCAAGGGGTGTGCCCTATGGCTGCATACCTTTGCTGATAGGTGTCCCTCATTCCCATCTCAGAAAGTTGGGAGGTATGCATAATCTCCTATTGCCTGGGGGCCCCATAATCTCCTATTGCCTGGGGGCCCCATAATCTCCTATTGCCTGGGGGCCCCATAATCTCCTATTGCCCGGGGGCCCCATGAGTTGTCAGTCCGCCCCTGCTCTGTCCATTTAGAAAAAAAAGTGTCTGGTAGATGACATATTTACTAGCCCCTTCCCCAGTCCCAATCCTGAAACATCCCCCACCGCAGCCAGCAGGAGACGATTGGGAGGGACAGGGGGAGCACACAGAGGTCCGGGGCAGCAGAACTAGGATTGAAGGGTGTAACGGAATGGCCCGTGGGACGCAGAGGCTCTTGAAGGGTGTGGGGCACTCCTGTTTCAGCTTCACCAATGACTCTTGTGTCTAGGGTCATCCTATGTCCACTAGGGGCATAGGATGACAGAGAACTGATATCTTGGATTACATGAGATGGGACAGTAATGATGATCCACAATATATTCAAGAATGTCTGCAAAGAACTAATTACAGGTTGTTGATTCTGCACCCAACAGGTCAATAGGAGAGTGACTCATTCAATGTGGAACATAGACTGTTAAGGTGGTAATTAAGTCTGCTACTGTCATGTAAACTAACCCTAGTCTGGCTTCTTAAGTTCTTTTCATTGTGTGATGCTAATTAACACTGTATTGTGTGAAAGTTCTATAGATGAAATGTGTATTGTATAGCAGGTGAAAATAGCTTATCTCGGAGTCACCTTGTCTGGGTATAAGGATTAGTAATTAACTCATGTAGATTATATCGGTGCCAGAAAGTCTGACTAAAGACATGTATTGGGCTCCTTGTGTCGTGTTGTGGGTGGAGTTGTGCCATTGTTATTTGGTTGCAAACTGTATATAAAAAGTCTGAGTTTACCATTAAACTATGTATCCATTTTGAACCAGAGAACAGAGCTGTGTGTCTCGTTTTCTGGTGAATCCATATGGGCCGCGTTCGTCTGCTGGATTGTGGAGTGTCGATAAGCTGTTCGTGGGTTAGTGGAATGGAATATCGTAAACGGCGCTAACCCCTGTCCGTTACAGAGGGGTGACAGGGACTTTCAGGAGGAAAATGGAAGGCATCAGTTCCTCTATATGCTACCCCCTCTGCCCCTCCTATCCAGATGTACAAGGAGCTGTACCTGGAGCATGGGGCCAGGTTGCAATTGAGACCCCTGCGACCCCTGTAGTTACTCCCCTAACAAGACCAAAAAAGTGAGCTGTAGTTTGGAAATACACCTCATATTATTCGTTTTTCCAGGGGACCAATCCCTATACAGACACACCGGTCAAGGAAATAACATTTAATTGGGGCACAAGCCAACAATTTTTCTCTTTCTCTTTTTTGCCTGATTTCATTATCCTTGGTTTATTAATTAGTTGCTTTCCTGGAAGTATGCATTTTTTGACTAATACTTGTGTGATATTAAGGTCATATAAGACACCCCTCAAGTGACCTAGTCATAAATTCAGAGTGCCCTATTCCATTTACAGTACATCAATGTGACTCCTGGGCACATCCACTGGTGATTTAATCGTACAAATTACCATTTATTAGGTCAAATTGGTTCCACATTTATAGATTTTTTTTGTTGTTGTTGTGTTTGTCCTGAGCCCTTACAAGGACGGAGTGAGAAGGAACAGGATTTTCATAATAACCTTGACTTTTTAGCAGCACCTTCTGTGCCTAATGCCGCGTGCACACGATCGGAATTTCCAAAGAAAAAAGTCAGACTGAATTTTTTCATCGGACATTCCTAGCGTGTGTATGCCCCAACGGACTTTCTCCTTCGGAAATTCAGACGCATGCTCGGAAGCATTGAACTTCATTTTTCTAGGCTCGTCGTAGTGTTCTACGTCACCGCGTTTTGGGCGGTCGGAATTTGGTGTGTCCGTGTGCATGCAAGACAGCTTGAGCGGAATTCCGGCGGGAAAACCGATCGTGTGTACGGGGCATTTGGAAAGTGTAGCAACCTTTTTCTTGTGATCCTGAAGAACATCTAGGGAGGGGTGGGAAACATGTGATCCACCCAAGTCAAGGGTCTGGTATCTGCTTGATTATTCTAAATACTTTGAAGGTCATCTGAGAAGGTTCAATTGTTTCCTTCATCAGTCAGTGCAGCTCCACTTAATATTATTATTATTATTGTTATTATTATTATTATTATACAGGATTTATATGGCGCCAACAGTTTGCACATCGCTTTACAACATCAGGGAAGACGGTATAATTACAATACAATTCAATACAGGAGGGATCAGAGGCAGTGGCGGCTGGTGCTCAAAAATTTTTGGGGGGCGCAAACGAAAAAAAACAATTGCAGCCTCACTGTGCCCATCATAAGCAGCCACTGTGCCCATCAAATGCAGCCACTGGGCCCATCAATTGTCACCACTGTGCCATGCCATCAAACGCAGCCACTGTGCCATCAATTGTCACCACTGTGCCATGCCATCAAACGCAGCCACTGTGCCATCAATTGTCACCACTGTGCCATGCCATCAAACGCAGCCACTGTGCCATGCCAATAAACGCAGCCACTGTGCCATCAATTGTCACTACTGTGCCATGCCATAAAACGCAGTCACTGTGCCATGCCATCAAACACAGCCACTGTGCCATCAATTGTCACCACTGTGCCATGCCATCAAACGCAGCCACTGTGCCATCAATTGTCACCACTGTGCCATGCCATCAAACGCAGCCACTGTGCCATGCCAATAAACGCAGCCACTGTGCCATCAATTGTCACTACTGTGCCATGCCATAAAACGCAGTCACTGTGCCATGCCATCAAACACAGCCACTGTGCCATCAATTGTCACCACTGTGCCATGCCATCAAACACAGCCACTGTGCCGTCAGTTGTCACCACTGTGCCATGCCATCAAACGCAGCCACTGTGCCATGCCATCAAACGCAGCCACTGTGCCATGCCATCAAACGCAGCCACTGTGCCATGCCAATAAACGCAGCCACTGTGCCATCAATTGTCACTACTGTGCCATGCCATAAAACGCAGTCACTGTGCCATGCCATCAAACACAGCCACTGTGCCATCAATTGTCACCACTGTGCCATGCCATCAAACACAGCCACTGTGCCGTCAGTTGTCACCACTGTGCCATGCCATCAAACGCAGCCACTGTGCCATGCCATCAAACGCAGCCACTGTGCCATGCCATCAAACGCAGCCACTGTGCCATGCCATCAAACGCAGCCACTGTGCCCATCAACTGTCGCCACTGTGCCCATTGATGCCACTGTGTCAATTGATGCCACTGTGCCTATTGTTGCCACTGTGCCCATTGTCGCCACTGTGCCCTGTAAAATGCCCCTCCCCTGCCTGGCACTTACCTTTCTGGGGGTCAGCCATCCTCCTTCCACGTCCGCTGGCTCTGATAGGCACTTCCACACAGCCAACCAGCTGCCGTTATTCAGGTGGCCGGCGCTCAGCATCCGGCCATCTGAATAGTCAGCGGCAGCGGCAACAATAACATACATTCATGCAATGTGTGAATCTATGTTATTATAATCAGTGGCGGTGCGGGAGCCAGAGGGGGCGGCGCTCCGGCGCCCTCTATAGACGCACCGCCACTGATCAGAGGGCTATATATAGATATATATATAGATATAGATAGATAGATAGATATACTGTATACACACACACATATATATATATATATATATATATATATATATATATATATATATATATATATATATATATAAAACGTATAATTAAAAAGTGAAAAATAATATAAAAATTTAATAAAATATGAATAAAATAAAATCAAGGGAATATCTGGCCCTCTCGTATGAGTGATCAGTCGGAGAACAGACAACGCAAGCTTTCAGGACTTTAGAAGGAAAACTGCAGTGTCCTGGCCAAGCTGAACACATCTTAGTGCTTTTTAAGAGACACTGGAGGTGAGGCCAGGAATTGTGCACATGATAAAATATAAAACAATTAACTGTTGTGGAATGAAATAATTAATCCCACGCTGAGTTTGCATTCAGGTCAGAACAGTTATAAAAACCTGCGCTGCTTTTCCTCGCTAGATGAATGCAAATAAGTTTCTGGTTACGCTTCATTATATCCTCACAAAATATTGAGCGCTACGAAATAAGTTTTAGGTTGTTTTGCATACAATTAAATTATCCAACACGGGGGAACGTGCTTTGCCAAAAATGACTTCTCAAACTAGAACCCAAAAAAATAAATATATACCGTATTTATCGGCGTATAACACGCGCTTCTTCTCCCTGAAAATAGGGGGAAATCCCGGGTGCGTGTTATACGCCGATAGTGTACCTCGGAGGGGAAGGAGGGGGACGAGTGCCGCCAAGCGCCGCCGGAATTCACTGAGCCGCCATCTACGAGCCGTCATCTCCTGTCCACTCTAACGTCACACACACACACACACACACAGTCCCGCTTCCGCCACCGGCATTGGACCAGTGTTCTACCAATCACAGGAGCTGGTCCAATGGCGGAGGCGGAACTGTGTATGCGACTGCCGTCGAGCGAACAGAAGATGACGGCTTGGTGATTCCCTTACTCCATGTGAGATGGTGAGGCATGATGGCTCGGTGATTCCCTTACTCCATGTGAGATGGTGAGGCATGACGGCTCGGTGATTCCCTCACTCCACGAGAGATGGTGAGGCATGACGGCTCGGTGATTCCCTCACTCCACGAGAGAGGGTGAGGCATGATGGCTCGGTGATTCCCTCACTCCACGAGAGATGGTGAGGCATGATGGCTCAGTGATTCCCTCACTCCACGAGAGATGGTGAGGCATGATGGCTCAGTGATTCCCTCACTCCACGAGAGAGGGTGAGGCATGATGGCTCGGTGATTCCCTCACTCCACGAGAGAGGGTGAGGCATGATGGCTCGGTGATTCCCTCACTCCACGAGAGATGGTGAGGCATGATGGCTCAGTGATTCCCTCACTCCACGAGAGAGGGTGAGGCAAGACGGCTCGGTGATTCCCTCACTCCACGAGAGAGGGTGAGGCATGATGGCTCGGTGATTCCCTCACTCCACGAGAGATGGTGAGGCATGATGGCTCAGTGATTCCCTCACTCCACGAGAGAGGGTGAGGCATGATGGCTCGGTGATTCCCTCACTCCACGAGAGATGGTGAGGCATGACGGCTCGGTGATTCCCTCACTCCACGAGAGATGGTGAGGCATGACGGCTCGGTGATTCCCTCACTCCACGAGAGATGGTGAGGCAAGACGGCTCGGTGATTCCCTCACTCCACGAGAGAGGGTGAGGCATGATGGCTCGGTGATTCCCTCACTCCACGAGAGATGGTGAGGCATGATGGCTCGGTGATTCCCTCACTCCACGAGAGAGGGTGAGGCATGATGGCTCGGTGATTCCCTCACTCCACGAGAGATGGTGAGGCATGACGGCTCGGTGATTCCCTCACTCCACGAGAGATGGTGAGGCATGACGGCTCGGTGATTCCCTCACTCCACGAGAGAGGGTGAGGCATGATGGCTCGGTGATTCCCTCACTCCACGAGAGATGGTGAGGCATGATGGCTCAGTGATTCCCTCACTCCACGAGAGATGGTGAGGCATGACAGCTCTGTGATTCCCTCACTCCACGAGAGATGGTGAGGCATGACGGTTCGGTGATTCCCTCACTCCACGAGAGATGGTGAGGCATGACGGCTCGGTGATTCCCTCACTCCACGAGAGATGGTGAGGCATGACGGTTCGTGATTCCCTCACTCCACGAGAGATGGTGAGCCATGACGGCTCGGTGATTCCCTCACTCCACGAGAGATGGTGAGGCATGACGGCTCGTGATTCCCTCACTCCACGAGAGATGGTGAGGCATGACGGCTCGGTGATTCCCTCACTCCACGAGAGATGGTGAGGCATGACGGCTCGGTGATTCCCTCACTCCACGAGAGATGGTGAGGCATGACTGCTCGGTGATTCCCTCACTCCACGAGAGATGGTGAGGCATGACCGCTCGGTGATTCCCTCACTCCACGAGAGATGGTGAGGCATGACGGCTCGGTGATTCCCTCACTCCACGAGAGATGGTGAGGCATGACGGCTCGGTGATTCCCTTACTCCACGAGAGATGGTGAGGCATGGCGGCTCGATGATTCCCTCACTCCACGAGAGATGGTGAGGCATGACGGCTCGGTGATTCCCTCACTCCACGAGAGATGGTGAGGCATGACGGCTTGGTGATTCCCTCACTCCACGAGAGATGGTGAGGCATGACCGCTCGGTGATTCCCTCACTCCACGAGAGATGGTGAGGCATGACCGCTCGGTGATTCCCTCACTCCACGAGAGATGGTGAGGCATGACGGCTCGGTGATTCCCCTTACTCCACGAGAGATGGTGAGGCATGACGGCTCGGTGATTCCCTCACTCCTCGAGAGATGGTGAGGCATGACGGCTCGGTGATTCCCTCACTCCACGAGAGATGGTGAGGCATGACGGCTCGGTGATTCCCTCACTCCACGAGAGATGGTGAGGCATGACCGCTCGGTGATTCCCTCACTCCACGAGAGAGATGGCGAGGCTGCAAATGGGCACATACCTGTAGGCTGCATCTAGGCTGAAGATGGCACATTGACTTGAGATGGGCACATAGACTGGAGATGCGCACATAGACTGGAGATGGGCACATAGGCTGCATTTAGGCTGGAGATGGGCACAGATTAGGCTGCAGATGGACACTGACCATAAAATAAAATAAAACGTTTTTTTCCTGAAACTTCCCCACTTAAATTGGGGTGCGTGTTATACGCCGGCGCGTGTTATACGCCGGCGCGTGTTATACGCCGATAAATACGGTATATATATATATATATAGATAGATAGATAGATATCTAGTCAGGTAGGCACGTTTCATCAGCTATCTGGGAACTTAGTCACCTAAGCAATGTAATGTAACAAATAATGCCCCATCGTAAGGCTCAGTAGGAGGAATAGTGCCCCATTGTTGGTGTCAGTGTGAGGAATAGTGCCCCATTGTTGGTGTCAGTGTGAGGAATAGCGCCCCATTGTTGGTGTCAGTGGGAGGAATAGCGCCCCATTGTTGGTGTCAGTGGGAGGAATAGCGCCCCATTGTTGGTGTCAGTGGGAGGAATAGCGCCCCATTGTTGGTGTCAGTGGGAGGAATAGCGCCCCATTGTTGGTGTCAGTGTGAGGAATAGTGCCCCATTGTTGGTGTCAGTGGGAGGAATAGCGCCCCATTGTTGGTGGGAGGAATAGCGCCCCATTGTTGGTGGGAGGAATAGCGCCCCATTGTTGGTGTCAGTGTAAGGAATAGTGCCCCATTGTTGGTGTCAGTGGCAAGGATTAAGCCTCGTACACACGTGCGGTTTTCTCTGCAAAAAAAGCTGCTGGGAGAATTTATTTCAGAGAAAGCCGTGCGCGTGTGTGTATGGTTCCTCGTCGAGAAAACTGCCTGGAATCTCGACGAGAAAAATAGAGAACCTGCTCTCTATTTTCTCATCGTGATTCTCTGCGGTGTTTTCCTGCCGAGAAACCCGAGCGTCTGTATACTTACCTGCCTCCAGGGAAACCCGCGAATGCTCGATGAGACTTTGGCGCATGCGCGGTAGCTTCCAAGGCATAGTGTAGTCAATGACGTCACCGCGTTCTTGCCATTCAAAAGAATGGCGGTTCTTTTGATTGTACACTTGGCGAGCAAGAAAGCTTGCCAGGAAAAACGTTTTTAGAGGATGGTTCCCCCTCGAGAAACTAGAGGAGACCATATGTATGTACCAGAGGCCGCTCTAGGCTTTGTGAGGCCTTGGGCAAAACTTGACATGGGGCCACCCACTCTCGCCCACGATGGGAAAAATAAAGGACAATAACCTATTCCCCACAACCCTGGCAGATAGAGAAAGGAGCTGTGTGTTAGTGGGGCGTCCTGACTCTCCCGTAGTCCAAGGGAGGGGGCGAGCACGACACTCCACACCAGGGAGAAAGCCTTGCATTACTGTGTGGAGTTACAGACAGAAGAACAGGAAGTGAGGATGTCTCATGGTAAAGGAAGCTATTTAGGAAAAAAAATTGTACCTTTACAACCCCTTTAATTACCACCTTAATCAGCCACAGAACCCGTGTAATTAATATGTGTTTCGGGTTTAAAGGGATGAGGTGGCAACCCTAGGGCACTGTGAGCTTAGGTTGGTCAGTGGTGTCCACAGAAGTCGCGCTGTACCCATGTCGGGAAAAAATAGCTGCATTCCCAATATCATTTAACTGCTTGCCGACCAGCTGCCGCAGTTATACGACGGCAGGTCGGCTCCCCTGCGCGAGAGCCTGTTGCTATACGTCGGCTCTCGCGCAGGCCACTAGGGGCACATGCGCACCGCCGGAGGCACGCGCTCGCTCCCGTGCCCTGCGAACGCGATCGCCGCCGGGCACGCGCGATCGCGCGTTACAAAGCGGGGACCGGGAGCTGTGTGTGTAAACACACAGCTCCCGGTCCTGTCAGGGAGCGAAATGCTGATCTTCTGTTCATACAATGTATGACCAGAAGATCAGTAATTTCCCCTAGTCAGTCCACCCCCCCTACAGTTAGAACACACCCAGGGAACATACTTAACCCCTTCCCCGTCCCCTAGTGTTAACCCCTTCCCTGACAGTGGCATTTTTACAGTAATCCAATGCAATTTTATAGCACTGATCGCTATAAAAATTACAATGGTCCCAAAAATGTGTAAAAGTGTCCGATGTGTCCGCCATAATGTTGCAGTACCGAAAAAAAATCGCTGATCGCCGCCATTACTAGTAAAAAAAACAATATTAATAAAAATGCCATAAAAATACCCCCTATTTTGTAAACGCTATAACTTTTGCGCAAACCAATCAATAAACTCTTATTGCGATTTTTTTTTTACGAAAAATAGGTAGAAGAATACGCATCGGCCTAAACTGAGGAAAAAAATGTTTTTTTTATATATATTTTTGGGGGATATTTATTATAGCAACAAGTAAAAAATATTATTTTTTTTTCAAAAATTGTCGCTCTATTTTTGTTTATAGCGCAAAAACTATAAAACGCAGAGGTGATCAAATACCACCAAAAGAAAGCTCTATTTGTGGGGAAAAAAGGACGCCAATTTTGTTTGGGAGCCGCGTCGCAAGACCGCGCAATTGTCAGTTAAAGCGACGCAGTGCCGAATCGCAAAAAGTGCTCTGGTCTTTTTTGACCAGCAATATGGTCCGGGGGTTAAGTGGTTAATCAGCCACAGAACCCATGTAATTAATATGTGTTTTTCGGGTTTAAAGGGATGAGGTGGCAACCCTAGGGCACTGTGAGCTTAGGTTGGTCAGTGGTGTCCACAGAAGTCGCTCTGTACCCATGTCGGGAAAAAAATAGCTGCATGCCCAATATCATTTAAAAAAAAGCGTTGGTAACTCAAGTGGTTAAACTTTGGAGATTTTTTTCCAGTTATTGAAGGGATAACTAGAGAGGGGTGGAGAGTATAGTTTGTAAGGGGGGCTCCCCCAGGGCCGGCCCTATGATGGGACCGGGTGGTACCATGGGTACCAGGCAGCACTTTTAGGGGGGCAGCATACTGATGTGCGCCAGCCCATTCCGCCAGCTCCGCTACCCAAATAAAATTCATGTCTTTTTTCCCCCACAAATAGAGCTTACTTTTGGTGATATTTGATCACCTCTGCGGTTTTTATTTTTTGTGCTATAAATATATATATTTTTAAACTCTTTTTTCCTATAATAAATATCCCCAAAATTTTTAAAAATAAACTATTTTCTTCAGTTAAGGCCAATATGTATTCTTCTACATATTTTTGGTACCAAAAAAAAGAGTCTCGACAGGCCCTCTATATACATGTATAGAGCCATGACAGGCCCTCTATATACATGTATAGAGCCATGACAGGCCCTCGTTATACTTCTTTATACATGTATAGAGCCATGACAGGTCCTCTTTATACTCCTATATACATGTATAGAGCCATGACGGGTCCCCTTTAGTTATCATGATATAAAATAATGAATGTGGGGGCCTTTTTGGTTGGCGTGATTTTTTTTCTGGGGGGGGGGCAGCATTTCATTCTTGGTCCCAGGCAGCACAATGTCTTGGGCCGGCACTGGGCTCCCCTGGTGGGATTTCAAATCTAATGTCTGGTGGGATAATTTGTAAGGTTCACCCACTGCTAAATCTATGCAAACGCTGCAGCTTTTCTCATTAAAACACTGAGGTTTAGCTCAGATCTTAACTGATGGGCAGCGCAAATCCTTTTCAAATCTAAAAGAGGAATTTAATTTGCAGAATTTTATGCTTTTCTGATACCTTTAGCCAGAGGTGAATCTAGAACCTTCAGGGTGACGGTGTAAGAAACCATTGTCCCCCCGGCCAGGGTCCTTTCCTCCGAGCCCAATAGTCAAATGCCAGGATACATTTGCAAATGCGACCTTTGAGACCCTGGAAAATCTGCCACTGGTGTCATTGGTTTTTTCTTCGTTTTTTTTGTTTTTTTTTGGGGGGGGGGGGTTATTATTGTTTACCGTTTTAGTTTCTTTTGTTTTTATTTTATATTACAATATTGTTTTTTATTATTTATTTCCAATTTTTTTAGTTGCACGTTGGTGGGCATTGGTGAGCTTTTAGTGCTTTGCAACTCTGGAACATCTGCCACTGGTGTCAGTGGGTTTTTTTGGGGGGGGGGAGGGTGTATTATTGTCTACTGTTTTTTGTTTTTACTTTTACAATATTGTTTTTTTATTATTTATTTCCAATTTTTTTAGGAGCACGCTAGTGGGCCTTGGTGAGCTATGAAGGCTTTGCAACCCAAGAAATTCCTCCACTGGTGTGAGTGTTTTTTTTTATTTTTTTGTTTATCTATTTTTATTGTTGTTTACCGTTTTTTTTTTATTTTGTCTTTTTTTTTTTTTTACAATATTATTTTTTTATTACCGTATTTATTTCAATTTTTTTTAGGAGCACGTTAGTGGGCCTTGGTGAGCTATTAAGGCTTTGCAACCCTAGAAATTCCTCCACTGGTGTCAGTCTTTTTTTTTTTTTTATTATTGTTTATCGATTTATTTTTAATTTATTTTTATTTTACAATATTGTTTTTTATTATTCATTTCCAATTTTTTTAGGAGCACGTTGGTGGGTCTTAGTGAGAGACTTACGCCGTCGGATCGTAACTGCATATTTACACTGGCTGCTAGGGGCATGTACGCTGATTTACGCGTCGAAATATGTAAATCAGCTAGATACGCGAATTCACGCGAATTCACGAATGTACGCCCGGCCGACGTGTAAAACGTCAATCACATCGGGTCACAGAACATTAACATAAAACACGCCCCCCTGTCCCACATTTGAATTAGGCGGGCTTACGCCGGTCGATTTACGCTACGCTGCTGCAACTTACGGAGCAAGTGCTTTGAGAATACAGCACTTGCCCGTCTAAGTTGCGGAGGAAATTTTTACGTCGTTTGCGTAAGTCATTCGCGAATAGGGCTGTACGTAAGTTCCGTTCACGTATAAAGCAATGACGACTTGCGTAATTTCGAGCATGCGCACTGGGATTTTTTCACGAACGGCGCATGCGCCGTTCACAAAAAACGTAAAATACGCGGGGTCATGTAAAATTTAAATAAAACAAGCCCACAACATCCCCATTTGAATTAGGCGGGCTTACGCCGGCCCACATACATTACGCCGCCGTAACTTAGGGTGCAAGTTCTTTCTGAATACGGAACTTGCGCCCAAATTTACGGCGGCGTAACGTATCTGAGATAAGTTACGCCAGCAGAAAGATCCGCTGATCTTTCTGAATCCAGCCCTAAGACTGGGATGCCATTAACGTTCATGTGTGTGTAAAGGCAGGCGTACCAATACTTTTGACAATATAGTATATATATATATACACAGTATATTGTTTTTAGCTCAGCAGAACGGGGACTACACATTAACTAACACAATTTGCTCTCTGATTGCTTATGGCACATCATTGCCTTTGGCGCGATCCGGTGAAATAAGTCTCAAAGACTTTTGGCGAGCGCCTCACTGCGCAATATTCAACAACAAGCAATGGTGTTTTTTTTCCCCAGAACTTTATTCTAATGGAGAAATGCATTTTTAATATATTTTTGGGTTCTACTAAATTATAGACGCTTCAATCCTGTGTAATGTCAGAGAATAATTTACAGGCCTGTCAAGTCTCCTTCTCTCCCCGAGCCACAGGCATCTACCGGCACTCACCGCCCGGCCCGCCTCTCCGCCGCAACCGATTAATCCTTCTCTTCTCTTCTGACATTCGCTGCAACAAAGTTGAAATTAGCAAACTTTGCTGTGAGGGTTTTATGCAGAGGAAACGTATAGATTGCTCTGAAATTGAAATAACTCGCTGGAGAAGAGAACCTGCTCCATGTCTGCCCCGGTAATTCTAATTTATGAGAGGAGCCATATCCCCGCTGATAGGCAAAATACAGCAACGTTATTAGGCGGCATTTACTGCTAAATTGTACACATTCCGGGGCCTTTAGGTATCAGTCTGACCAATGGCCACAAAGGGTTCTGCAGCCACAACTGATAAATATATGTATTATTATTATTATTATTATTATTATTATTATTATTAATAATATTAATAATAATGATTATTGCTACTAAAAGTATACTACAATTGTAATTAGTATTATTATTATTTTTGTTATTGTTATTATTATTTATTATTAATGATGATTATTACTACTACCGCCGTTAGTTATTAGTCTTACCAATGGCCAAGAAGGTTTCTGCAGCCATAACTGATAAATATATTTATTATAATATTATTAATAATGATTATACATACTACAAGTATACTACTATTGTTATTGTTATTATTATTATTATTATTATTATTATTAATAATGTTTAATGCTACTACCGCCGTTAGTTATTAGTCTTACCAATGGCCATGAAGGCTTCTGCAGCCATAACTGATAAATATATTTATTATAAATAATGGTTATTAATACTAAAAGTATACTACTATTGTTATTATTATTATTATTAATGTTTAATGCTACTACCGCCTTTAGTTATTGGTCTTACCAATGGCCATGAAGGCTTCTGCAGCCATAATTGATTATTATTATTATTATTATTATTATTATTATTATTATTATTATTATTATTTGTATTATTATTATTAATAATAATAATAATAATAATGCTTATTGCTACTACAAGTATCCTTCTATTGTTATTATTATTAATATTGTTGTTAGTATTACTATTATTATTATTATTATTATTATTATTATTATTATTATTATTGAATATTACTACAACCTACTTTAGTTATTGGTCTTATCAATGGCCATGAAGGGTTCTACAGCCGTAACAGATAAACATTTATATTATTATTATATTTAATGATTATTACTACTAAAAGTATACTACTATTGTTATTATTATTATTACTATGAATAATGATTATTACTACTACCGCCTTTAGTTGTTGGTCTTACCAATGGCCCACGAAGGGTTCTGTAGCCATAACTGATAAATATATTTATTATTATTAGTATTATTAGTATTATTATTAGTGGTAGTAGTAGTTTTAATAATAATTATTATTACTACAAGTACTACTATTGATTATTATTATTATTAATGATTATTACTACTACCGCCTTTAGTTATTGGTCTTACCAATTGCCATGTAGGTTCTGCAGCCCTAACTGATAAATATAATTATAATTATTTTTATTAATAATGATTGTTGCTACTATTGTTATTATTATTATTATCATTATTAATAATATTATTATTATTATTATTATTATTATTATTATTATTATTATTTTAATGATTATTACTACTACTGCCTTTAGTTATTTTTCTTACCATTGGCCACAGAATGTTTTGCAGCCATAACTGATAAATATATGTATTCTTCTTATTATTATGTTTAATGATTATTATTACTACAAATACTACTATTATTTTTTAATGATTACTATTACTACTGCCTTTAGTTATTGGTCTTACCAATGGCCACGAAGGGTTCTGCAGCCATAACTGATAATTATATGTATTTTTATTATTATTATTATTGGTATTATAATTATTATTAAGTTATTTATTTTATTATTTTTTCACTGGTCTCTTTATTAGGATGTGTTTACTAAATTATTATTGTTTGTTAAACAAGATAAAAGCGAGAAACACATTTTCTATTTCTATTTTTTTTTTTTATTATTGATTTTTCACTGGTCTCTTTATTAGGGTGCGTTTTACTAAATTATTATTATTTGTTAAACAAGATAAAAGCGAGAAACAAATTTTCGATTACCTTTTTCGCTGATTTATGGGGCTCCGAAAAAACAAATCTGAATAATGGACACCTTGATGATTTATTTTTTTAGCGGGTCGGCAGCGAGGTCCCGTCCCGTCATAATTTTAAACACATTTTTTTTTTTTTATAATTCGGACATATATTGTAACTCTCTTTTTGTTTATTTTTTTTTTATTATTTTATTATTTTTTCACTGGTCTCTTTATTAGGATTCATTTGCTAAATTATTATTATGTGTTAAACAAGATAAAAGCGAGAACAAATTTTCTATTTCTATTATTTTTTTAAATTATTTTATTATTTTTTCTCTGGTCTCTTTATTAGGATGTGTTTACTAAATTATTATTATTTGTTGAACAAGATAAAAAACACGAGAAACAAATTTTCTATTACCTTCTTCGCTGATTTATGGGGCTCCGAATAATGGACACCTTGATAATTTATTTTTTTAGCGGGTCGGCAGCAAGGTCCCGTCATAATTTTAAACACCTTTTTTTTTTTTTTTTTATAATTCGGACTTATATTGTAACTCTCTTTTTTTTTTTGTTTAATTTTTTTATTTTTTTTTATTATTTTATTATTTTTTCTCTGGTTTCTTTATTAGGATTCATTTGCTTAATTATTATTATTTGTTAAACAAGATAAACGCGAGAAACAAATTCTCTATTTCTATTATTTTTTTTTATTATTTTTTCACTGGTCTCTTTATTAGGATGCGTTTACTAAATTATTATTATTTGTTAAACACGATATAAAACGCGAGAAACAAATTTTCTCTTACCTTCTTCGCTGATTTATGGGGCTCCGAAAAAACAAATCTGACTAATGGACACCTTGATGATTTCTTTTTTTAGCGGGTCGGCAGCGAGGTCCCGAGCCGTCGTAGTTTTAAACACCTTTTTTTTTCTTAAATAACAATTTCCTAATGTCCCCAACGTGACGGCACGCGCCCGTACGTTTAATAAAGCGGGTCATTGCACCGATCGGAAGAAGTGCTACTTAATCTGCACATTCTAATCTCTTTTAATGTTTTGCATTAAGGTTGCTTTAATGGGCCGGCCGCTTTCCTTTTTTTTTTTTTTTTGCACTGCAATTTGAATCACCGGCTCCAGCGGTAATAAAAGACTTCCTATAAACGAGTTCATTACGGCGCCTTATATAAAACATGCTTAGATTACATATTTAACATAATATTTGCAGTAATGGTTTTTATTTTCTTGTCCCGCTTTTTAAAGGCCCTGCTCCGGTTTGAGATTGGTCCCCGCAGACGCCTCGCATTCCCCCCCCTCCCCCGATGGAGACATTCCAGGTTTTGATGATATGTGTCCAATAAATATGAACTCTTTTTTAATAATTTAGAGGATGTGAAATGAACGCTCAACAAGTCGGAGTCAGGGGCGCGCTTTATATTAGAGCATTAATAATTAAGGATACAATGTAGCGTTGTCAGGGCTTCGCTCCGACTTTGTCATTTCTCTATATCGTCCAATTAAGCAAAAGGGCCCAATTCACTGAAGGGAATAATGTGTTTATTTTATTTTATTTTTTAACCACTTCAATACCGGGGGGGGGGGGCACTTATACACCTTCCTGCCCAGACCCATTTTCATCTTTCAGCGCTCTCACATTTTTGAATGACAATTGCGCGGTCGTGCAACGCTGTACCCAAACACAGGCCCGGATTCTCGTACGAGTTACGCCGGCGTATCTCCAGATACGCCGTCGTAACTCTGAGTCCGAGCCGTCGTATCTATGCGCCTGGTTCTTAGAATCAGTTCCGCATAGATTTGTATTCGATCTGACCGGCGTAAGTCTCTTACGCCGTCGGATCTTAACTGCATATTTACGCTGGCCGCTAGGGGCGTGTATGCTGATTTATGCCTAGAAATATGTAAATCAGCTAGATACGCCAGTTTAACAAACGTACGCCCGGCCAACGCAGTACAGATACGCCGTTTACGTTAGGCTTTTCGCTGCATAAAGTTACCCCTGCTATATGAGGCGTACCAATGTTAAGTATGGAAGTCGTTCCCGCGTCGAATTTTGAAAATTTTACGTCGTTAGCGTAAGTCATTCGCGAATAGGGCTAGGCGTCATTTACGTTCACGTCGAAAGCATTGGCTTCTTGTGGGTTAATTTGGAGCATGCGCACTGGGAAATTTTTACGGACGGCGCATGCGCCGTTCGTAAAAAGCGTCATTTACGTGGGGTCACATAAAATTTACATAACACACACCCACATCTACCACATTTGAATTAGGCGGGCTTACGCCGGCCTATTTACGCTACGCCGCCGCAACTTTGGTTTGAGAATACGACACTTGCCTGTCAAAGTTGCGGAGGCGTAACGTAAATAGGATACGTTACGCCCGCACAAAGATACGCGGTTCTACGTGAATCCGGGCCACAATGTTTATCGATTTTTTTCCTGCAAATAGAGCTTTCTTTTGGTGGTATTTGATCACCTCTGCGGTTTTTATTTTTTGCGCTATAAACAAAAAAAAAACGCAACAATTTTGAAAAAAAAACTGCAAAACTTTGTAAATAAGTATGTTGTCTCAGATACACTACGCCGCCGTAACTTAGGGCGCAAGTTCCGTATTCAGTAGATACGCCGTCGTAACTCTGAATCTACGCCGTCCTAAATTTAAGCGTATTCTGGAAACCAGATACGCTTAAATTAGGCTAAGATACGAGCGGCGTAAGTCTCCTACGCCGTCGTATCTTAGGGTGCAATATTTACGCTGGCCGCTAGGTGGCGCTTCCGTTGAGTTTGGCGTAGAATATGTAAATGACTAGATATGCCGATTCAGAAACGTACGTGCGCCCGGCACATTTTTTTTACGTCGTTTACGTACAGCTTTTTCCGGCGTAAAGTTAGTCGAACAAATAGCTGGCCTAGTCCATGTTAAGTATGGCCGTCGTTCCCGCGTCTAAATTTGAAATGTTTACGTCGTTTGCGTAAGTCGTCCGTGAATGGGGCTGGATGTAATTTACGTTCACGTCTAAACCAATACGTCCTTGCGGCGTACTTTGGAGCAATGCACACTGGGATATGTGCACGGACGGCGCATGCGCCGTTCGTAAAAAACGTCAAGTCACCAATCATTTACATAAAACACGCCCCCATCATCCTCATTTGAATTAGGCGCGCTTACGCTGGCCCCATTTACGCTACGCCGCCGTAACTTAGGAGGCAAGTGCTTTGTGAATACAGCACTTGCCTCTCTGACTTACGGCGGCATAGCGTAAATACGATACGCTACGCCGCCTGAAAGATGCACCGGTGTACCTGAACTTTTTCTGTGATTTTGTCCTATTTGTTGTTTGCTTCACAATAGAATTTTGGAGGGTGTCTGTGGGTATTTGTGAGGTCAGGAACGCACCCCTATATGTGCTTGTTGGAAATCCCATTGCAAAACCATGGACATTAATATGGAGTTGTGCCCCTTCCCCAACGACCATTCATATGGAGTTGTGCCCCTTCCCCCAACGACCATTCATATGGAGTTGTGCCCCTTCCCCCAACGACCATTCATATGGAGTTGTGCCCCTTCCCCCAACGACCATTCATATGGAGTTTGTGCCCCTTCCCCCAACGACCATTCATATGGAGTTCTGCCCCTTTCCCAATGGCCATTCATATGGAGCTGCCCCTTCCCCAATGGCCATTCATATAGAGTTGTGCCCCTTCCCCAACGACCATTCATATGGAGTTCTGCCCCTTTCCCAATGGCCATTCATATGGAGCTCTGCCCCTTCCTCAAATGGCCATTCATAAGGAGTTTTGCCCCTTCCTCAATGGCTATTCATATTGAGTCTTGCCCCTTCCCGAATGGCCGTTCCTATGGAGTTTCCCCTTTCCAAAGGCCATTCATATGGACTTGTGCCCCTTCCCCAACGACCATTCATATGGAGTTGCCCTTTCCCCAATGGCCCTTCATTAAGAGGTGGCCTCCATTTATGGCTATAACAGTCCACTCTTCTGGGAATGCTTTCCACAATATTTTGGAGGGTGTCTGTGGGTATTTGTGTCTATTTGTGAGGTCAGGTACTCAGCCCTATATGAGCATGTTGGAGATCCCATTCCAAAACCATGGACATTAATATGGAGTTGTGCCCCTTTCCCAATGGCCATTCATATGGAGTTCTGCCCCTTTCCCAGATGGCCATTCATATGGAGTTGCCCCTTCCTCAATGGCCATTCATTTGAAGTTGTGCCCCTTCCCCAATGGCCATTTATATGGAGCTGTAGCCCTTCCCCAATGGCCGTTCATATGGAGTTTCCCCTTTCCAAAGGCCATTCATATGGAGTTGTGCCCCCTCCTCAATGGCCATTCATATGGAGTTGCCCTTTCCCTAATGGCCCTTTATTAAGAGGTGGCCTCCATTTATGGCTATAACAGTCCACTCTTCTGGGAATGCTTTCCACAACATTTTGGAGGGTGTCTGTGGATATTTGTGTCTATTTGTGAGGTCAGGTACTCAGCCCTATATGAGCATGTTGGAGATTCCAAAACCGTGGACATTAATATGGAGTTGTGCCCCTTTCCCAATGGCCATTTATATGGAGTTTTGCCCCTTCCTCAATGGCCATTCATATGGAGTTGTGCTTCCTCCCCAATGGCCATTCATATGGAGTTTCCCCTTCCCCAATGGTCATTCATATGGAGTTGCCCTTTCCCCAATGGCCCTTCATTAAGAGGTGGCCTCCATTTATGGCTATAACAGTCCACTCTTCTGGGAATGCTTTCCACAACATTTTGGAGGGTGTCTGTGGGTATTTGTGTCTATTTGTGAGGTCAAATGTTGGAGATCCCATTCCAAAACCATGGACATTAATTTGGAGTTCTGCCCCTTTCCCAATGGCCATTCATATGGAGTTCTGCCCCTTTCCCAAATGGACATTCATATGGAGTTGCCCCTTCCTCAATGGCCATTCATATGGAGTTGTGCACCTTCCCCAATGGCCATGCATATGGAGTTGTGCCCCTTCCCCAATGGCCATTCATATGGAGGTTAGGTATCCACAACCCTTTAGACATATATGGGTCTATATATACATAGAAATGTCACAGCATTTGCAAAGCCATCACAAATAATCCCATTAATGTATCTAATATTCTTATTTGCTCTGATGGTCAGCTCCATCTAGTGGCAATAATGCTGTATTTTCCTGAAATGCCTCAATCAGAAACATACCCCACAATGACCACTAGATGGAGCTGCCAATTATAGGAAATAAACATATTAGACATATTACTGGGATGTATTAGTGATAGACCCCCATAGCGTAGCTTTAAAACCTTTAATGCCGCAGATGAAGGAGATTTCAGCAGACGCTAAAAAGCGAAAACTGCAAGTAATAACAGAAAATAGATTCCTAGTATGAATTAATTTTTATATCTCTTCATAGCTTTATCATTTATTCTTTTTTGCAACGTATAATATAACCAATTGGCATAAACTAGAACTCCCCTGTAAAGTTTGATGCGGCGTGTCCCGCGGTGGCGCCAATCATTTTTGCACTATGAAAAAGTACGGCGAGAAAAAATCATAAAATATGTACAGCGACGCTCCGATACATTTTCGCAGGTTTAAAGTGTTTCTTTTCACAGTTACTGCAATTGTACAAACATTTTCACAGCATCGGGCAGAGATGTCATCCAAAATCATTGATATTTAATAACCTGTAAAGAGCCAGTGTAACCATATAGGATATGGGGGGAGGGGCCACTGGGATAATAACCTATAAAGATACAGTGTAACCATATAGGATATGGGGGAGGGGCCACTGGGATAATAACCTATAAAGATACATTGTAACCATATAGGACACGGTGGGAGGGGCCACTGTCATAATAATCTATAAAAATACATTGTAACCATATAGGATGTGGGGGGGAGGGGCCACTGTGTTAAACTATAAAAATACATTGTAACCATATAGGATATGGGGGAGGGGCCACTGGGATAATAACCTATAAAGATACATTGTAACCATATAGGACACGGTGGGAGGGGCCACTGTCATAATAATCTATAAAAATACATTGTAACCATATAGGATGTGGGGGGGAGGGGCCACTGTGTTAAACTATAAAAATACATTGTGACCATATAGGATATGGAGGTAAGGGACGGCTGCAGTGCCGGCTTGTCCCCTAGTGCCCTCCATCCATGCATCTGATCCCCTAATCTACATGCAAAGCATCGGACGCAGAATGGAAGAGGAAGTCACCGCTCGTTGGGAAGCACTGCCCGTCATAGAGGGGAAGAGGAGGTCACCGCTCGTTGGGAAGCACTGCCCGTCATAGAGGGGAAGAGGAGGTCACCGCTCGTTGGGAAGCACTGCCCGTCATAGAGGGGAAGAGGAGGTCACCGCTCGTTGGGAAGCACTGCCCGTCATAGAGGGGAAGAGGAGGTCACCGCTCGTTGGGAAGCACTGCCCTTCATAGAGGGGAAGAGGAGGTCACCGCTCGTTGGGAAGCACTGCCCGTCATAGAGGGGAAGAGGAGGTCACCGCTCGTTGGGAAGCACTGCCCGTCATAGAGGGGAAGAGGAGGTCACCGCTCGTTGGGAAGCACTGCCCGTCATAGAGGGGAAGAGGAGGTTACCGCTCGTTGGGAAGCACTGCTCGTCATAGAGGGGAAGAGGAAGTTACTGCTCATCGGGAAGCACTGCCCATCATAGAGGGGAAGAGGAAGTCACCACTCGTTGGGAAGCACTGCCCTTCATAGAGGGGAAGAGGAGGTCACCGCTCGTTGGGAAGCACTGCCCTTCATAGAGGGGAAGAGGAAGTCACCGCTCGTTGGGAAGCACTGCTCGTCATAGAGGGGAAGAGGAAGTCACCGCTCGTTGGGAAGCACTGCTCGTCATAGAGGGGAAGAGGAAGTCACCGCTCATTGGGAAGCACTGCCCTTCATAGACGGAAAGAGGAGGTCACCGCTCATCAGGATGCACTGCCCATCATAGAGGGGAAGAGGAAGTCACCGCTCATTGGGAAGCACTGCCTTTCATAGAGGGGAAGAGGAGGTCACCGCCCGCCGGGAAGCACTGCCAGTCATAGAGGGGAGGAGGAAGTCACTGACCATCATAGAGGGGATGAGGAAGTCACCGCCCACTGGGAAGCACTGCCCCTCATAGAATGGAAGAGGAAGTCACTGCCTGCTGGGAAGCACTGCCCATAATAGAATGGAAGAGGGAGTCACCGCCCGTCGGCAAGCACTGCCCATCAGAGGGGAAGAGGAAGTCAATGCCCGCCGTGAAGCACCGCCCGTCATAGATGGGGTTAGTGCCGAATGACCCGACCGGCGTCCAATCACAGCAGAGGACGGGAAGAGAGGACGGGAGAAGACATTGAGGAGCATAAAGTACACCGCCATGACCCACTGCCCCACGAGACAAGGTAAGTGCCAGGCGGGGGATGCACACTGGCAGCATTTCCTGGGGCACAGTAGTGGCAATTGATGGGCACACTGGCAGCAATTGATGGGCACACTGGGAGCAATTGATGGGCACACTGGCAGCAATTGATGGGCACACTGGGAGCAATTGATGGGCACAGTAGCGGCAATTGATGGGCACACTGGCAGCAATTGATGGGCACACTGGCAGCAATTGATGGGCACAGTGGCAGCAATTGATTTGATTGCAATTTTGAGCACCAGCTGCCAATGTTAACGTCAGATTTGGATGGATCTTTTAAAATAAAAGTCGCACCCAATTTACAACGACCGACTCGCAGCTGTCAGAAGAAACACAGATCTGCGCACAGCGACACAACCCTCCTACATTCCCGGTGAATTTCTCGCAGAGCGATTGTTCTCGTTATTTTTCATTCTTGTTGTTGTTTTCTCTGCCAGGCTGAAACACGGAACAAGCAGAAGCGCGTCGCCCGGGACTGGAAAGGGAAAAGGATCGCGCGGCGGCTCGTTCGACAATCTGGTCCGGTTGTAATGTTAATCTGTAACAAGGACACAAAACACAAAGTTTTGGAAAACGTTACCGCCGAACCGCAGTGCTAACTTATAACTGCTCAGGGAGACAAAAAAAATAACTATTAAAAAAAAAAAAGAAAAACACAGAAAAACCCTTGTGTACCTGTCACTGAATATAATTTAAAAATGTGCCCTAAAGGAAAACACATTAATATTACATCTCATAAAAAAGAATTTAGAAAGCCTTTTTATTAGACTGCAGTCACCTCGTCGATTTCTGGGCCTGGATCGCCATCTAGTGGCTGCGTGAGAAATGGCAACCACCATTTCTGAAAAATACACCAAAATCCTGCAAAAAAGTAAAAAAAATTATGAAAAAATTGGGGAAAAAAATGAAAATAAATTGAATTTTTTTTTCACGTAAGTTAAATTTTTTTTTCACTTTATTTAAATTTGTTTCCCCAATTTTTTCATAATTTTTTTTTTTTTTTATGTTTTTGCAGGATTTTGGTGTATTTTTCAGAAATGGCGGTTGCTATGCGGATGTTCCTAATCTGCCTCTTCCCATACCGTGGCGGTTCTTCTTCCTAGTCCTCCCCGCGTTGTCTTATGGGGAATGGGGCGTGCTGCCTTCTGGGTAGACATGTGCAATTTGTTTATTTTAAAATTTGTTTTTTAAACTTTCCAAATTTCCCATTTTCGAATTTTCGATTTTTAGATTTTCAAATCTTGAATTTTCGAAATGTCCAATTTTCCGAAATTTCGAATTTGGAACGTGTCCTGGTACGGACCAGGAGGGGGGGGCACTCTCTTGTCCCCACCCCCTCTTTTCCTCTGGCCTGCCAGGTTGCGTGCGCAGATAAGGGTCTGGTATGGATTTTTGGGGGGGAACCTCACACCATTTTTTTTTTAAATGATGCAGGGTTTCCCTTAATATACATACCAGACCCAAAGGGCCTGGTAATGGACAAAGGGCCTGATATGGAATTTGGGGGGGACCCCCACGCATTTTTTTTATTTATTTTTGGTTTGGGGTTCCCCCTTAATATTCATACCAGACCCAAAGGGCCTGGTAATAGACAAAGGGGGGAACACCTGCCGTTTTTTTCAATGACTTTGATCTGTATTGATGGGACCCGACAATTCATAAATAGCTGCGAGTGATTTTAAATGACTTTTTTTCCTTTAGAAATTAGATTTTGTGCAGGGACAGTTCTAAGCACGGGAAACATGCGCTACTTTACAGGCATACTATACACACCCCCTAGGTATGAAAATTGGCAAATGGCCAAATTGGCAAATCGCCAATGTTCGAGCCAAACTCACGTTTGACTCGGACAGATAGCCCACCCCTACTGGTGACCCCGCAATAGGGATACAACTTTTCCGTGGAAGGGAGTTTAAAGAGGAAGTAAACCCTCCTCAAGGAAAAAAAAAAGACCCTGCAAGACAAAGGCATAATGAGCTTCGATCGGAGGTAAGTACTACATAATGAGCTAGTATGCTGCGCATACTAATGCATAGCATGCTATCTCATTATGTAGTACTTACGTCCGATCGAATCCCTTCCACAGGCGGTGGTCTCAGCGGGGAGAATCAATGGGTTCAAGAAACTATTAGATAATCACCTGAATGACCACAACATACAGGGATATACCATGTAATACTGACATGTCATCACACACATAGGGGGACTTGATGGACTTTTTTCAGCCTCACCTTCTATGTAACATCAGACTATATATATATAAGAGAGGGGGGAATGTAAATGAAGGAGGGAGAGTTTAGTATCACTTCAAGGTACGGTTGTTATACATACATTATAATTGTGTGATATGATTATCATCGAGGCCTCGTCTTCACACTCACTCAGAATTGTAAACCTGAATGCTGAAGGTGTTTTATCTCCATGCCTAGGATATATAATAGGATGTAATTATATGCGGAGAAGGTGAGGAGCTTCCGGTGATGTGATTTACAGCAGAAGATCGTCAGTGTGATATACATGCGGGGGGGGGGGGGTCTTGTGGATCAATAATTGTTCTTCTGCCTCCCCCTGCATGTAAATTCAAGATAGCCAAAACTTGGAAAAAATCAGAACATCAGAACCCCTTCACTTCCTATGATCTCTTCCTTAACCCCTTCACTTCCTATGATCTCTTCCTTAACCCCTTCACTTCCTATGATCTCTTCCTTAACCCTTTCACTTCCTCCTTCCCATGACCTCTTCATTAACCCCTTCACTTCCTATGACCTCTCCATTAACCCCCTCACTTCCTCCTTCCTATGATCTGCACATTAACCCCTTCACTTCCTTTTTTCCGTGACCTGTATATTAACCCCTTTACTTCCTCCTTCCTATGACCTCTTCATTAACCCCTTTACTTCCTCCTTCCTATGACTTCTTCATTAACCCCTTCACTTCCTCCTTCCTATGACCTGTACATTAACCTCTTTACTTCCTCCTTCCTATGACCTCTTCATTAACCCCTTCACTTCCTCATTCCTGTGACCTGTACATTAACCCCTTTGATTCCTCCTTCCTATGATTTTTACATTAACCCCTTTGATTCCTCCTTCTTATGACCTGTACATTAACCCCTTCACTTCCTCCTTCCTATGTCCTGTACATTAACCCCTTTACTTCCTTCTTCCTATGACCTGTACATTAACCCCCTCACTTCCTCTTTCCTATGACCTGTACATCAACCCCTTCACTTCCTCCTTCCTATGTCCTGTACATTAACCCCCTCACTTCCTCTTTCCTATGACCTGTACATTAACCCCTTCACTTCCTCCTTATGACCTGTACATTAACCCCTTCACTTCCTACGACCTGTACATTAACCCCTTCACTTCCTACTTATTATGACCTGTACATTAACCCCTTCACTTCCTCATTCCTATGGCCAGTACATTAACCCCTTCACTTCCTACTTCTTATGTCCTGTACATTAACCCCCTCACTTCCTCTTTCCTATGACCTGTACATTAAACCCTTCACTTCCTCCTTATGACCTGTACATTAACCCCTTCACTTCCTACGACCTGTACATTAACCCCTTCACTTCCTACTTATTATGACCTGTACATTAACCCCTTCACTTCCTCATTCCTATGGCCAGTACATTAACCCCTTCACTTCCTACTTCTTATGACCTGTACATTAACCCCTTCACTTCCTCATTCCTATGTTCTGTACATTAGCCCCTTCACTTCCTCCTTCTTATGACCTATTCATTAACCCCTTCACATGACCTGTTCATTAACCCCTTAATTTCCTCCTTCCTATGGCCTGCACATTAACCCCTTCACTTCATCCTTCTTAGGACCTGTTCATTATTAATTAACCCATTCAGTTCCTCCTCCCTATGACCCTACACTAAACAGTTCACTTCCTTCTTCCCATGGCCTGGACATTAACCCTTCACTGCCTCCTTCCTATCACCTGTACATTAACCCCTTCACTTCCTCCTTCCCATGTTCTGTACATTAACCCCTTCACTGCCTCCTTCCTATCACCTGTACATTAACCCCTTCATTTCCTCCTTCCTATGACCTGTACATTAACCCCTTAATTTCCTTTCTTTGTTTCTAAAAAAAAAACTGTGGCAGAAAAAGAGATCACCTTGGGGTGTTTACTTTATAAAAAAAATAGTAATTTGGGGTTTTAATACTATTCTGGCGTTTATATTTTAACAGAAAGTAAAGCAAACTTACTTAAGGGAAATGTTTTTCTTTTTTTCTTTTAACATTTTTGGTCTCATTTCCTTTACATTAAAATTAGCTCCATCTGTCTCAAATATATGATATCAAACTCATTTTAGTACAATGTTGCAAGCAGGAGTAATCGTTAGATATGTGCATTCCCGTTCGTACGAATGTTATTTTTCGTACGAAAATGTTCATTTTCGTACCCGCGGAATAATGTGTACATACGAAAAAATTAAAGCACCAAAATACGAAAACGACGGGATTACGAATGAGCCGCATAACGAACAACCGCAAATACGAACGAACGATCCGACGAAGATACGACAAAACGAAAACGGCAAAAGAACGAAAATGACATCTATAACAAAAGATTTGCATTCTGTATTTTGTTTTAATCCTATTTCTGTTCGTATTTTCAGTCGTATGTTCATATGACATCTATAACAAAAGATTTGCATTCTGTATTTTGAATTCCTTTTTTCTGTTCGTATTTTGGATTCAAAATACAGAATGCAAATCTTTTGTTATAGATGTCATATGAACATACGACTGAAAATACCAAAAGAAAAAGGATTCAAAATACAGAATGCAAATCTTTTGTTATAGATGTAATTTTCGTTTTTTTGAATGGGCAGTGAGTGTAGTTAGTTAGTGAAGCAGCTTCTCTTTTGTGCTGAGTAGTACAGTAAATCCAAATAAACTTTTCTGTGGATTTTCATCTGAAGGGAGATCAGTTGGCCAGACTTTTGAACCCAAAAATGGTTTTCTGATGGAGTTTAAAAACGAACAAATTTTCTGAGAACGAACGGAAAACGATTGTTTTTATGTTTTATTGGTAAAAAAGTCTGACCAAGTGTATGGGGCTTAACAATAGTTAATATGGATGAGCCGCGTGTTGAAAGTGCCGCGAATCCCGCAATATATTTACGAAAGTACAAAATTACGAAAATCCTTTTTCTGTTCGTATTTTCAGTCGCATGTTCATATGACATCTATAACAAATTGTTATAGATGTCATATGAAAATACGAACAGAAAAAGGAATTCAAAATACAGAATGCAAATCATTGACGAAAATTCACGAAAATTATTGTCTAACAAGTAACGAACATGAATTAAACAGAATAACGAACCACCCCGCATGTACGAAAATAAAACAGTAACGAAAATACGAAACGATCGGAATACGAAAAAATCTCGCCGTACGAAAAACGAACGGGAACAAACAGGAAAACGGTGTGTCTTGCGAAAAACGAACGGAAACAAACCTACGGAACGATACGAAACGGAACAAAAAAAACGAAAAAAAATTCTGTGCACATGTCTAGTAATCGTCAGTCAAACAATCACAATCGCTGAAAAATGGCCTGTTAATGAAGGAGGATTACAGGCTGGTACTTAAGTGGTTAAAGAGAACCCGTCACCACCAAATTGTATCACGTGGGATATAATAAAGTTTAGTGAAAAAGTCTGTAAGCAGTGAAAGTGGTGAGGGGTTCTCACCCAACCATAGCTGGGAGCAGGACAGAGATAAAGTTGACGGGACACATCCTATCTTTGAGAATAATATTGGCGCACCGCGTGGGGACGTTTCGTCATCTGAAGATCTCTGTCGTTGCTGTAGACTTTCTCCCGGCAGCGAACTGCCTTATTTTTAAAATGTATTCAAATATAAGCAACTCCGGGACTCTAGGTACACAACGCGCGAGCCGCGTACACAGGATCCGAGTGTACCTGCGAGGCTCGTAATCCGCGCTTCATCCGACAGCCACAACATTAACATAAATTAGCGCTGTTTTATGTTAAATTGGCTCGTTAGCAAGGCCACGAGAGCAAAGCGCCGGGGCCCCTCTTGTCATGGAGGCATTTAACAATCTGCCGCAGGAGAGGGATGTTCAAAAAAAGTTTGAGGCCATTAATATGTAAAATTCGATGTAGGTTCTGCAACGCGTTCCCAGCATGCACTGCGGGGTTATGGCTGCATTACGGCAGTTCTGGTGATGATTTAGGGTAGCGGTTGCATTGTGATCCTTCGATATGCAAATGTAGAATCTGGTGGTAGCCTCCCAACCCAGGAATGGGAAGAAAACCAGGGACACTGTGGACTTGTTCTGGTGTGCAAGGACTACAAGCTAAAATCTCTTCACAAAGTGTATTACCATACATAGATTCAGATGTCCCTTGATGTTCAATCATTACAATATAAAATCCCTATTTCATATCAAGGTAGGGTGACCACGTGTCCCGGATTGCCCGGGACAGTCCCGCATTTTGCCTTATTGCATCCTATGCCTTAAAAATTGGCGTCCTTTTGCCCAGCCGTGCCATTCTGCCGATGTACATCGGCGTGCAGCGGTCCTTAAGTGGTTAATGTCTAAACCGCTGGCAACAAAAAATTGCCATACTTCCCTTCCTCTATTATGTGTGGCTCCTATATTGTCAGCGCCCTCTAGTGGCCACAACACATTTTTTCCCCCAATTGAGGTATTTCTGAGAAAAATAAATACGCATTATGGCCACTAGGTGGCACTGATGCAATGGGAACTACACATACTAGAGAACATACAGCAATTTTTGTTCCTGATGGTTGAGATGTTACTGAAAATAATATTCATATAGCTGGATTCAGATAGCTTTACGCCGGCGCATCAGTAGATACGCCGATGTAACTCTGAATCTACGCCGTCCTAAATGTAAGCGTATTCTGGAAACCAGATACGCTTAAATTAGGCTAAGATACGAGTGGCGTAAGTCTCCTACGCCGTCGTAACTTAGGGTGCAATATTTACGCTGGCCGCTAGGTGGCGCTTCCGTTGAGTTCGGCGTAGAATATGTAAATGACTAGATACGCCGATTCAGAAACGTACGTGCGCCCGGCGCATTTTTTTTTTCGACGTTTACGTACGGCTTTTTCCGGCGTAAAGTTAGTCGAACAAATAGCTGGCCTAGCCAATGTTAAGTATGGCCGTCGTTCCCGCGTCGAAATTTAAAAATTTTACTTTGTTTGCGTGAGTCGTCCATGAATGGGGCTGGACGCAATTTACATTCACGTCGAAACCAATACGTCCTTGCGGCGTACTTGGGAGCAATGCACACTGGGTGGGATATGTCCAAGGACGATGCATGCGCCGTTCGTAAAAAACGTCAATCACGTCATTGGGTCAATGGGTCACCACCCATTTACATACAACACGCCCCCCTCATTCTCATTTGAATTATGCGCGCTTATGCCGGCCCCATTTACGCTACGCCGCCGTAACTTAGGAGGCAAGTGCTTTGTAAATACAGCATTTGTCTCTCTGACTTACGGCGGCGTAGCGTAAATACAATACGCCACGCCGCTTGAAAGATGCGCCGCCGTACCTGAATCTGGCTAATAGACTTCTTTCTGTGCCAGGTTGATAATTAGAGCCAAACCGTATATAAACTTTCAAAGTTGCAGATTAAATGCAGGAAGCCAGATCCCGGTAGTAGTGGCCACATAAAAAAAAGCAATATGGCTGCCGATTCAGCATTCCAGGAACCCCCCCCCCCCACAAACAAAAAAAAATGGAGCAACCTCTCTTTGTCAGCCACTAAAATGACTATAAAACTAATTATCACCGTAACATATTATTTTTATATCGCCTTTTTTTTTTCATCCCTAATAAATTCATGCCAACGTCTTTTCGCGCACATAAGCGGTTAACTGAAGTGAATAAAAATACCTTATTTTTTCTTTTTTTTTTGGATCAGGTCAGAGAAATAGATGCAATTTAAAAAAAAAAAAAACGGCGTTTGAGTTGGCTGAGCGCAATTTCATTTATAAGTGACCGTGAAATGAGGCGTGGCAGCGTACAGTACATACGCAGCAAATTGAATTCGCCAGTCTTGTAATAGCCTCGCTCTGTAAGTGTAATAGAGTGGACGCCCCATTAGAATACTGCTAGACTTCTTCATTAAGACTAGATCAGGATTTAATAAACACGGAAATGGGTTGGAGTTCCTGCAAATCATCGGAGTCTAAACTAAAAAAAAAAAAAAAAAAAGTTTAAAGGAACACTCCACTCTGACATCAATTTGTGCATTTAAACTTAGAGGTACAGTAGGTGCAGGTATTCTTCCCGCCTATAGGTGGCACTGCTGCAGGGGGAGGGAAGCTTGTTAAGAGGGATTGCCTTAGGCAGGGCCGATCCTAGGGTCACAGACGCCTGGGTGCAGAAATATTTCTGGCGCCCCCACATGGGCGTGGTCATCTTTACTAACTCCTCCCCTTTACACATGTTTCTATGGCTACAACTCAAACACAGAGATACTCCCCTAAGAAGTCTTCATTAGTGTCCCCCCATCAGAGCCTCCCAGCAGGTTTCCCCCCATCAGAGCCCCCCAGCAGTTGCCCCCATCAGAGCCCCCCACAGCAGTTTCCCCCCCATTAGAGCCCCCCACAGCAGTTTCCCCCCCATCAGAGCCCCCCACAACAGGTGTCCCCCATCAGAGCCCCCACATCAGGTGTCCCCCATCAGAGCCCCCCCACAGCAGTTGCCCCCCATCAGAGCCCCCCCACAGCAAGTGTCCCCATCAGAGCCCCCACATCAGGTGTCCCCATAGCTCAGTACTTGTCCAATAGATCCCTGTAGCTCGGGCGCGCTGGGAGCAGAAGCACATTACAGGGGGCGGGGCATACGTGGCATCTTTGGTTACTTGGAGGGTGGCACTCGGAGAGCACGGGATGATTGGCATCAGCTCCGACCAACCCAGAAGCCTCTCATCACACCGCCTATGGGAGAAGAGCCGACACACACGCAGAGGGGGGAGGGGCAGACAGGAGACTGCTCCATGCACACCGGACAGAATTTATTAGTGGAGCCTAGTGCCGGAACGTGTTTCGATAATTCCGGGGACAGCGGGAGGTGTGCAGTCTTGTCTTGTTGCCAGAGAAGAGCGCAAGCGGGAAGGGGAAACGGAGCACCTGCTACATGCGCTCCGCCTCTGGGCACAGACAAGGAGGAGGAAGGGGAGTACTCTGTGGCGCCTGGGTGCGGAGCACCCCGTGCACCCTGCCTAGGATCGGCCCTGGCCTTAGGGACTCCGTTAGTCCTCTTTGGGAAGGAAGGAATCTGGTTTGATATCCTGCGAGATTTAACCACTTAAGCCTCGGACCAATTGGCTGGCCAAAGACCAGAGGACTTTTTTGCGATTCGGCACTGCGTCGCTTTAACCACTTAAGGACCTTGCCTGTTTTTCAGATTTGCCGTTTACAAGATTAAAACATATTTTTTTTTTTGCTAGGAAATTACTTAAAACCCCCAAACATTATTTATATATTTTTTCTAACACCCTAGAGAAAAAAATGGCGGTCATTGCAATACTTTTTGTCGCACCGTATTCGTGCAGCGGTCTTACAAGCGCACTTTTTTTTGGAAAATAAACACTTTTTTGAATTAAAAAATAAGACAACAGTAAAGTTAGCCCAATTTTTTTAAATATTGTGAAAGATGATGTTACGCCGAGTAAAATGATACCCGACATGTCACGCTTCAAAATTGCGCACACTCATGGAATGGCGACAAACTTTTACCCTTAAAAATCTCCATAGGTGATGTTTAAAAAATTCTATAGGTGGCATCTTTTGAGCTACAGAGGAGGTCTAGGGCTCACTTAACCCTTTCAGCGCCCCCTAGTGGTTAACCCCTTCACTGCCATTGTCATTTTCACAGTAACCAGTGCGTTTTTATAGCACTTTTCGCTGTGAAAATGACAATGGTCCCAAAAATGTGTCAAAAGTGTACAACGTGTCCGCCGTAATGTCGCAGTCACGAAAAAAAAAAACACTGATCGCCGCCATTACTAGTTAAAAAACTACTATTAAAAAATATTAATAAAAATGCCATAAAACGATCCCCTATTTTATAAATGCTATAAATGTTGCGCAAAGCAATCGATAATGCTAATTGCCATTATTATTACCACAAATAGGTAGAAGAATACGTATCGGCCTAAACTGAGGAAAAAAATCTTTTTTTATATCTTTTTGGGGGATATTTATTATAGCAAAAAGAAATTGTCGCTCTATTTTTGTTTATAGCGCAAAAAAACAAAAACCGCAGAGGTGATCAAATACCACCAAAAGAAAGCTCTATTTGTGGGGGGAAAAAAGGACGCCAATTTTGTTTGGGAGCCACGTCGCACGACCGCGCAATTTTCAGTTAAAGCGACGCAGCGCCGAATCGCAAAAAGGGGCAAGGTCCTTAACCTGCATATTGGTCCTGGTCTTAAGTGGTTTAAAGGACTGATAACTCTTTAAGCTTCCATTAGGTGCTGCATCATTTTATTGCCCCACGCCCCCCCCCCCTCGCCTACTAATCGTCCCCCCGCCCCCCACAACGCAACAACTGTCAAACTTGTGAAGCATTTAGGGCAAAGTGAGACAAAGTGTTTTTTTTTTTTCTTTCAAATTCGCAACCCTAATGTTGGCCAACAGTTTTCTAGGTGCGAAAAACAGTGTGGCTACGCCAATTGCTCTCTAATATAATTTACTAATGATTCCCCCCCCTCTGCCACCTCCCCCGTTTCAACTCATTTGCATGCCGTTCTTGACCTTGTGGCCTCAGGCTGCTCTCTGCTAATTAAGTAAAGTAGTCATAATTAATGTTAATATTAAAATTCTGCCCTCGTGTTGGGACTTCATTAAAAAAAAAAGTATATTGAATAATTCCGTAACGACTCGGTGATAAATAGATGGGAAGTTTTTTTTTTTTTCCATTACACTCGCTAGCTGCGGATTCCTATATTCCGGTTTGGGGGTCATTTGAATGTGATTACGACTGAAGCAAGGGGTGTTTTATAATATCGTCACCCTACTTATTTAAAGTGGAGTTCCACCCATAAATATAACATTACATCAGTAATTAGTCCTTTACGGAAAAAACATTTTTTTTAGATGCCTTCAAAGTGTTGTTGCTAGGCAGAATAGTTAATCTTCCCACTTCCTGCACCTAGGTGCTTAATGCTTCCTAACCTACACCGCACAGACTCCTGGGAATGTAGTGGGTGTAACTTTCCAGGAGTCTGTGCACTCCCCAGTCTCAAAGAATCATGTGACTTGGACAGCACAGGTGCTGAAACCTGATCTGACACTGCTTGTGCAGCACTGAGCATGTGCGAGATCTGCAAGGCTGAAATCCAGGAAGTCATACAGTCTGGCTTCATGATGCCCACACTTAAGATGGCCCCAGTCAATTTCTATTTTATAAAGTGTCTAAATGCTGTAACAACCTAACAAAACGGACCTTAGTTTACAGACTAACTTTACTAGAATACATTAAGCTTGTGTATTACAGGGGTATTTATATTTAAAAAGTGAAATTGTGGCCGGAACTCCGCTTTAACTCATACAGTTGTGCATCATAAGTTTACATACCCCGGGGCAGAATTGATGATTTCTTGGCCATTTTTCAGAGAAGGTGAATGGTCGGTGTTTGGCTGAAGCCATTTATTATCAATCACCGGTGTGTACTCTTTTTATATCGCGATGACAACAGAAACTACCCAAAGGACCCCGATCAAAAGTTTACATACCAGTGTATTGCCCCCCTTTAACAATAATGACAGCTTAAAGTCTTTTGCCGTGGCAGCTGGTGCTCAAATTTTTTTTTTTTTTGGGGGGGGGGGCGCAAGCAAACGAAAAAAAAAACATCAATTGCAGCCTCACTGTGCCCATCAAACGCAGCCACTGTGCTCATCAATTGTCACCACTGTGCCCATCAATTGGCGCCACTGTGCCATCAAACGCAGCCACTGTGCCCATCAATTGGCGCCACTGTGCCCATCAAACGCAGCCACTGTGCCGTCAATTGTCACCACTGTGCTTATCAATTGTCGCCACTGTGCCATGTCATCAATTGTCGCCACTGTGCCATGCCATCAATTGTTGCCACTGTGCCCATCAATTGTCGCTACTGTGCCATGCCATCAATTGTTACCACTGTGCCTATCAATTGTCGCCACTGTGACATGCCATCAATTGCCGCCACTGTGCCATGCCATTGTCGCCACTGTGTCCATCAATTGTCGCCACTGTGCCATGCCAAACGCAGCCACTGTGTCATCAATTGTCGTCACTGTGCCATGCCATCAAACACAGCCACTGTGCCATGTCATCAAAACGCAGCCACTGTGCCCATCAATTGTCGCCACTGTGCCATGCCATCAAACGCAGCCACTGTGCCATCAAACGCAGGCACTGTGCCGTCAATTGTCACCACTGTGCCCATCAATTGTCGCCACTGTGCCATGCCATCAATTGTCGCCACTGTGCCCATCAATTGTCGCCACTGTTACATGCCATCAATTGTCGCCACTGTGCCATGCCATTATCGCCACTGTGCCCATCAATTGTCGCCACTGTGTCATGCCAAACGCAGCTACTGTGCCATCAATTGTCGCCACTGTGCCATGCCAAATGCAGCCACTGTGCCATGCCATTGTCGCCACTGTGCCCATCAACTGTCGCCACTGTGTCATGCCATTGCCGCCACTGTGCCCATTAATTGTCACCAGTTTGCCCCTAAAATGCCGCCAGATTGACACCCCCCCTCCCCCCCCCCCGCCTGGCACTTACCTTTCTCGGTCAGCCATCCTCGGATCTTCCTCCACAATCCCTCGATGTGGTCCCGCCCTCCATGTCGCTCCAGCCAATCAGGTTATCGGTAACCAGATCCAGTGAACCTGATTGGCTGAGACGCGTGTCAGTGTTAACCAGGGAACGCACACCCCGTGCGTCCCCTGGTTAACTATTTGGAAGCCGATTACAGAAAGCCTATCAGAGCCGCTGACTCTGATAGACACTTCCACAGCCAACCAGCTGCCGTCATTCAAAAGTAGCAAAAAGTTAAAAATATTGATTTTTTTTTTTAAATTGTCGCTTTATTTTTGTTTAAAAATAAAAAACGATCAAATGCCACCAAAAGAAAGCGTCGATTTTGTTTGGGGCCACGTCGTACGACCGCGCAATTGTCGGTTAAAGCGACGCAGGGCCGAATCGCAAAAAGTGCTCTGGTCTTTGGCCAGCCAAATGGTCTGGGGGGCTGAAGTGGTTAATAAATGGGCTTTACTGAATTAAATTTGTTTCTTCCAAAAAAAAAATTGAAGATTCGAAAAACAAACTTTCTTAGAACCTTCTTTTCCTTCGAATTTTCCTTTTGAAGCTCCACCCATCTCCGTTCAGCCTAAGATGATAATTGCACATTGTAGCCGGTGTACACAATGGGCCGGATTCAAGTAGATTTGCGCATTTATTACGGAGGCGCAGGGCAACGATTTTGCCCTGCGCCCCCGCAATTTTTTTTCGCTGCCCTCGATTCACAGAGCAGAAGCTCCGTAAATTGCGTGGGCGCTCTGGCAAAATGCCCGGCGCAAGCGCGCGCAATTTAAATGATCCCGTCCAGCGCCATTCACGATTCACTTACGCAAACGGCGTTAAATTTAAACTTTGCGACGCGGGAACGACGGGTATACGTAGCATTGGCTGCCCCTGCTAATAGCAGGAGCAGCCTTACGTGAAACCCGACGAACGGAAACGACGTAAACTACGTACGCAGAGCTCACGTAGGGTAGTGAATCGGCGTAAGAATGCAGCCTAAGATATGCGGGCATAAGAGCTGTCATGAAGATCCTGCCAGAAACAGGCGACTTAGATTTTGCGGTTCCCGATCGCGGCTGCGATCACGCATGCGTGTGCATGCACGGGTGCACACGCCTATTGGAGCCAGGCGGGGTATTTAAGCCGGCCCCTCACACCATCCCTGCTGTCTGCTCTACAGCGTTGAGTACCTGAAACCTGATCTGAGACTTACCTGTGAAAGACCCCGGCTTACCTGTGACTATTCCAGCCATCCGCCTGCACCTGATCCTTGGCCTGTTCTGACTACCCTTCTGCCTGCACCTCTGTACCTCGCTGTCCGCCCCGATATCTGACCCGGCTTGTCTGACCTTCTGTGTTGATCCAGTCAGCTCCAGTCCAGCTGAACGATTCCAGTTTGTCCTAGTTCCAGTCCAGCTGAACGATTCCAGTTTGTCCTAGTTCCAGTCCAGCTGAACGATTCCAGTTTGTCCTAGTTCCAGTCCAGTTGCTGAGCTGATCCGGTCTGCTAAGCTGATCCAGTCCATTGGACCTTTCCTGTCTGCTAAGCTGATCCAGTCTATTGGACCTATCCTCTCTGCTGAGCTGATCCAGTTCCAGTATTCCAGTTCCTGCAAGGAAGCTTCTACTAGACTGACCCACTGCCTCTTCCTGTTGATCCTGCCAGGCACCCGTGCCCCTCCTTCCTCCTGTGCCTTCTGTTATCCTATCAGGGGGCCACGAGTGGGAGCTGTAAGGGAGGCCGACCTCTGCAATTCGGGCTCATCACCATCAGGTACGTGACAAGAGCCTTATGCTAGTCATATCTTAGGCTGCAGTCGGCGTAACGAGGTTCCTGAATCAGGAGCATACGTAACGCCGGCGCAAGTAAGCAATTGCGCTGCGTAACTATGGTTACGCAGACGCAATTGCTACCTGAATCTGGGCCAATGATATTTCTTATTTAAATTCTGTTATCTGCATATCCGGCAGATGAACCGAGGAGGGTGTGTGTGTGTCGGGATCTGTGTATCTTCATGTCGGTTCTCCTTAATTGAAAATGTTAATGCTTCCTATAATTCAGTTAAACTTCTAAAGCATGAAATTAGCCGTGTATTTCGGGTAATTTTGCTCCAGAACACAATTAATTTTGCATTTATATTTTGCCGTGCTTCGTTAGCCGTGTCCTCGGCCCTCCCTGTAATGTTGGCGAGGAGAGGGAGGCACGCCGCTCGGGGAGGGGGGGGGGGCGATATGGTGGGAGTCACCCGCCATAAACGCATGGCCTCCCCTCCCGCCGCATTTCACGCTGTCAGGTGTTGACAAAGGGGGAAACCGTCTGGAATTCGGTTTTCAGGTATAAGATAAAGACACTGGGGTAGATTCAGGTAGCTACGCTATCATTTACGGCGGTGCAGCGTAGCGTATTTACGCTACGCCTCCCCAACTAACAGGAGCAAGTGCAGTATTCACAAAGCACTTGCTCCGTAAGTCGCGGTGGCGTAGCGTAAATGGGGCCGGCGTAAGCATGCGTAATTCAAATGGGGAAGGGGGGCGTGTTTTATGGTAATATGTGATGACCTGACGTGATTTACGTGATTTTCGAAGGGCGCATGCGCCGTCCGTGTACATATCCCAACGTGCATTGCTTCCAAGTACGGCGTAACGACGTATTGGTTTCTACGTGAACAATCTATGTATTGTTGAGTGATGGTGCAGGAGAGAGAGGGGGCGGCGCTGCTGCGCCCACTATGGACGCACCGCCACTGATCAGTGCCCATTTATTTTTTAATTAGTGGGGGAGGGGCTTTAACTTTAATTAATTTTAATGATACAACTTTTGTGCGAGATTTTTGTGACTGTTGAACTCTTTTTTTGAATTTTTTTTTTATTTTTATTTGCTCTTCCTTTATCATCTCTGCAGACAATTCCAGAATTACATTGTAACAAAGTGTAGAGTTGGGTACATTTCACCCTGAACGCGGGGAATTGGAGTTTAATAAACTTGTTTCCTCTCCCCTCTCCGCCGCTGAAATATTTGCAATAACTTCACCATGGGATCCGTCCGCTGCTTCTCTTTCCACCAAGTGCCCCTTGTTCCATTTTCTTTGTAATCATCGCCATCGGGACTTTTTATATAAATCTTTTAATAGCCGGATTGTTTAGCGCTGAGCTTCTAATAATCTCCTGCCGTTCCGCTATATGGATTTTTTTTACCATTATTTACTTTTCTGGTGCTATTTTTACCATTTTATGTAATTGTTGTTTGAATATCGGTTTTAGGAAAGTTGTGGGGGACCGGCAGTGTGCAAGTTTACTTCATAAAACTCGCAGGACTAATTATATTGTTTATACAGTACGAGTTCATAGAAGCTTTTATACTATCTTTAGCAGAGATTAGGGATGAGCCCGATGTTCGAGTCGAACATCGGGTGTTCGCCGGATATTTTTTTATTTATTTTGGTTCGGGGTTCCCCTTAATATTCACACCAGACCTGAAGGGCCTGGTATGGAATTTGGGGGGACCCCCACGCATTTTTTTTACATTTTGGTTTGGGGTTCCCCTTAATATTCATACCAGACCTGAAGGGCCTGGTATGGAATTTGGGGGGACCCCCACGCATTTTTTTTTTACATTTTGGTTCGGGGTTCCCCTTAATATTCACACCAGACCTGAAGGGCCTGGTATGGAATTTGGGGGGACCCCCACGCATTTTTTTTTTTACATTTTGGTTCGGGGTTCCCCTTAATATTCACACCAGACCTGAAGGGCCTGGTATGGAATTTGGGGGGGACCCCCACACATTTTATTTTTACATTTTGGTTCGGGTTCCCCTTAATATTCACACCAGACCCAAAGGGCCTGGTCATGGACTGGGGAGGGGGGACCCATGCCATTTTTTTTAACCACTTATCACTTACCCTAACAACCAGTGAATATCGGTGACACCACCCCTTGTGACGTCAATGACCCAGCACGCCCTCAGCCAATTACATCACCGGGTGGCCCCCGCCCCTTAGTTATTAAAGAGAAGGATATAGGGGCCGCCTTGTTAAAGGGGGCTTCCAGATTCTGTTAAGCCCCCTGCCCACCGACCCCCCCACAACCACCATCCAGGGTTGTCGGGAAGAGGCTCTTGTCCTTAAATTATTTTTCCCATCATGGTCGTGAGAGGGGCCCCATGTCAAGTTTTGCCTAAGGCCTCACAAAGCCTAGAGCCGCCTCTGGGCATAGCAGCCCTGGGCAATACAACACACGTCCACCCAGACAGCCGCCCAGGTGGCACAGAACCCCAATCACCTGACTCCAACTAGGCTCTTCCAGTAGGCCAAGGGACTCAAGAAAACCCCTGCCCGTTGGCTGAGATACCCCATATACCCATAACCTTTGCCCTTGTCTTATCTAATGCCACAAGGTACCCGGGCCACCTAGTGGCAGAAGAGAGAAGTGCAGCAATTCTAACTTGGGTTGAAATCAATTAATCCCTAACAATTGGCCAAGGTAACTACACCTGGCAGGTAAATTTAGGAGAAGCCCCGTGTTGGAAGCTACAAACTGAAGCTGCTAGGCTCCAACAAGAACTAGCACACCTTGGATCTCGACCTGACTGCTCCCATAGAGTTTGGAAGTATGAGAATGGCAGTTTCCGTCTGTGGTTTTTCACACAGGTATTAAGCTTTTGACTGGGATTCTGTGCCATCTCTGGATTTCTAAATTTTTGCCGGAGCTTTCCTTTAAAATGGAAGTCTGGTGAAGGTTTGCTTTGCTGGTGATCTGCCAATATGGTTCCGGCTATCAGGATGGTTCCTGTAAGGACTACGCAGGCGCATTCCTTGCTGACGGAAATCTCAGAACATCGGCCGGCATCCAGGCTCATTTCTTAACATCCCTGTGGATTGGAGGATGTTAAAAAAAAGAGCCAGGAGGCCGAGCGAGCGGAGCGAGCCGTCCGAGCGAGGACGTGAGGCCGACTGGCCACTTTTCTCTAATTCCACGTCGCCCTGGATGCCGGCCGAGGTTTGGAGATTTCCGTCTGCAAGGATTGCGCCTGCGCAGTCCTTACAGGAACCATCTCGTTAGCCGGAACCATATCGTCAGATCACCGGCACTCTCCGCAGCGATGGCATGTTTTTTTATTTTTATTTATTTACTTTTTTTATTTATTTTTTCATCTTTTGACATTGATAATCAGCTTTGCCGTTGCTGGGCAACCAGATAAAAGTATTTTTCACAGCTTGACAAAACAATTTCTGTTTCTTTTATCCCACACCCCCCCCTCTTCATTCGATTGTCTCTGCGTGTTTCCCGGCGCCTCCCGCCGGCGCGTTTGTGAGGCTTCAGTGGTTTATCTTCTGCCGATTTCAGAAGGAGGGCAGGTTGGAGTCAATAAAGGTGGACGATGTCGGGACCGAGATTTAAATGTGACTGCGACCGGGTGATAGTTCTGAACATTAAACGCATGACAACAGACGAACGCTGGCCCCGCGGGAGGCGAGAAGGGAAAAGAATCTAAAGGATCAGAGCGCTGTTAACCCCTTCAGCCCCGGAAGATTTGGCTGCCCAATGACCGGGCCACTTTTTGCGATTCGGCACTGCGTCGCGTTAACTGACAATTGCGCGGTCGTGCGACGTGGCTCCCAAACAACATTTACGTTTTTTTCCCACAAACAGAGCTTTCTTTTGGTGGTATTTGATCACCTCTGCGGTTTTTATTTTTTGCGCTATAAACAAAAAAAAGGGGGGAATATTTTGAAAAAAAAAAAGCAATATTTTTTACTTTTTGCTATAATAAATATCCCTCCAAAAAATATATAAAAATATTTTTTTTTCCCTCAGTTTAGGTCGATATGTATTCCTCTACATATTTTTGGTTAAAAAAAAATCGCACTGAGCGTTTATCAATCGGTTTGCGCAAAAGTTATAGCCTCTACAAAATAGGGGATATTTTTATGGCATTTTTTTATACATTTTTTTTAATTAGTATTAATATTACTATTTTGGGACCATTGTTATTTATACAGCCATCAGTGCTATAAAAATGCACCGATTACTGTGTAAATGACACTGGCAGTGAAGGGGGTTAAACACTAGGGAGTGATTCTAAGTGTGTGGGGGCTTAGATATAGATGGATAGAGAAAGAGAGAGATGGAGAGAAAGAGAGAGATGGAGAGAGAGAGATGGAGAGAGAGAGATGGAGAGAGAGAGATGGAGAGAGAGAGATGGAGAGAGAGAGATGGAGAGAGAGAGATGGAGAGAGAGAGAGATGGAGAGAGAGAGATGGAGAGAGAGAGATGGAGAGAGAGAGATGGAGAGAGAGAGATGGAGAGAGAGAGATAGAGAGAGATGGGGATGGAGAAAGATGGGGAGAGAGAGAGATGGGGAGAGAGAGAGATGGGGAGAGAGAGAGATGGAGAGAGAGAGAGATGGGGAGAGAGAGAGATGGGGAGAGAGAGAGATGGGGAGAGAGAGAGATGGAGAGAGAGAGAGATGGGGAGAGAGAGAGATGGGGAGAGAGAGAGATGGAGAGAGAGAGAGAGAGAGAGAGAGAGAGAGAGAGAGAGAGAGAGAGAGAGAGAGAGAGAGAGAGAGAGAGAGAGAGAGAGAGAGAGAGAGAGAGAGAGAGAGAGAGAGAGAGAGAGAGAGAGAGAGAGAGAGAGAGAGAGAGAGAGAGAGAGAGAGAGAGAGAGAGAGAGAGAGAGAGAGAGAGAGAGAGAGAGAGAGAGAGAGAGAGAGAGAGAGAGAGAGAGAGAGAGAGAGAGAGAGAGATCCTGCTTCTCGCAGTTTGTGTTTTAATGGATTCCTTTAAGAGTTAAATAAGAAAAAAAATAAAGTCTGTGTCGGAGTCGGTGATGGCATTTTACCGCGCGCGCCGCAGTGGCTGGTTGACGTCTTCATCGGCGCGAGGCTTAATGTATGTGATTGCTCCGGAGCTCAGCCTCCCATTGGGTCCCTTTGTATGGTAATGCATTTAATGTTTCGTTACCTATGTCGCTGTTTGCAGGGTTCGTACCTGAGTTCCCTCTGACCCCTCGGTAAAGTAACGCCCCCCGCTGTTAGCACTGGGAATTAAATTGTTGCCTTTTTTGGCCTCGTCTGTTCTCGTCCCGTTTAATTTCAGCAAATAAAGTCATAATTATCACAACAGCTCTCTGATGCGGGGAAAAGTGGCAGATCACCTCTTCTGTTCCGATACCTGCCGAATAATTGCTGTTTTTACCGCGCCACTTATTTCTTTTAAAGGTGTTCTGTTCTTTTCTTTTTATGCGGTGACAACCCCTTCCCGGGGTGAAGGCATTACATAGCTGTTTCCTGTGTTTTTATCTTCACCACTTCAGCCCCGGACCATTTGGCTGCCAAAGGACCGGGGCCACTTTTTGCGATTCGGCACTGCGTCGCTTTAACTGACAATTGCGCGGTCGTGCGGCGTGGCTCCCAAACAAAATTGGCGTCCTTTCTTTTCCCACAAATAGAGATTTCTTTTGGTGGTATTTGATCACCTCTGTGTGGTTTTTTTTTTGCGCTATAAACAAAAAAAGAGCGACAATTTTGAAAAAAATAAAATTTACTTTTTGCTATAATAAGGCCGATACGTATTTTTCTACATATTTTTCGCAAACAAAATCGCAATAAGCGTTTATTGATTGCTTTGCGCAAAAGTTATATCGCCTACATAATAGGGGATAGTTTTATGGAATTTGTATTATTATTATTTTACTAGTAATGGAGGCGATCTGTGATTTTTATCGTGACTGCGACATTATGGCGGACACATCGGACAATTTCGAAACATTTTTGGGACCATTGTCGTTTTTACAGCGATCAGTGCTATAAAAATGCACCGATTACTGTGTAAATGACACTGGCAGTGAAGGTGGCGCCAGGCCCGTCGCTACAGGACAGGCGAAACAAACAATTGCTTGGGGCCCCCAACTTCCCCTTCCCAGACTGTAGTGTGACCAAGCTCCTCTTCCTTCCTCCTGGAGTCCTGTCAGTCTGGCCGGGTACCGTGCATGGTATAGGAGATTCAATTTCCTGTTCCCGGCCGGACTGACAGGTAGTGCACACTGAGTGCTCACATCCCTTTGGTCCGGGCGGGAACACAGGAAACTAAATCTCCTGTACTGCACGGTACCCGGCCCGGGTACTATATGATAGGGGACCCATAATGATAGAACACCGGACTGACAGGAGGAATTGGAGCTCGGCCACGCTACAGCAGCTGCCTACAGGAAAGAAGGGGAGGTGAGAATAGAAAAACATAGGGACTAGGGAGGGGGGGAGTAAGAACATGGGTGTAAAAAATTATTGTAGCATTAACGTAGGCTTTGCGTGTGGGGGGGCCCCCATTTTGTTTGGGGCCCCCAAATTCCTTCAAACGGCCCTCGGTGGCGCCAAAGGGGTTAAGTGTTTCCTAGGATCTGATTCTAACTGTTAGGGGGAGGAGCTACCAGTGACACGTCAGCGATCGCTGTTCCCGGTCACAGGGAAGAGTAGATCGCTGACGTGTCGCTAGGCAGAACAGGGGAATGGTCAAAAGAAAGAGCTGCACAGTTGTAAGCTAAAATGTGACACTAGTGACAATGAAGGGCTAGATAAATAACAATTAAAATGATGAAAAAATTATATCTGTAAATAGGTCTGTGAGACCTCAATAAGATAACAAGAAGGGGTTAATTCCTAAATTAGGTAGAAACCTGAAAATGATCAAGTAAATTAATACCATTAACAATAGCGTCAAAGGTAAAAAAAAAATGTGAATATATTAAAAAATACTAATGCAGAGCGTCCATATAAACTTAAATATCCCCAGTGTTCAACGAATCCAATAGTCCAGGAAAAAGTGCTGACAGGATAGTGCCTCCACCAAACAATAGCACTGCCAATTACCAGATGGATGTGATCTCTAATTATAGGAGATCAATATGCGCATATGGTTGATATCCCAGCCTGGGGTCTCTATCGGTAGCATACAGTACCTGTCAGCGAGAATGTGTTTACAGCACAACGGCATTGCGCTGGTTCTCGGCGACAGGGTGCCGACATCTCTCACTCGCTGCAGTGGGGAAAGCGCATTCCAGCGAGCGCAACATAGAAGCGACGGGGATCCGACTTGGATTCCCGCCAATTCTAGACGCCGTGTTTGGTATGAATCATGAGGGGGAACTCCACGCCAAATTTTAAATAAAAAAACAGCATGGGTTCCCCTCCAGGAGCATACCAGGCCCTTAGGTCTGGTATGGATTGTAAGGAGAACCCCCCTACGCATAAAAAACAGCGTGGGGGTTCCCCGACAATCCATACCAGACCTGTATCCGAGCACCCCGCCCGGCCGGTCAGTAAAGGAGTGGGGATGAGCGAGTGCCCCCCCTCCTGAGCCGTATCAGGGGCCGCATTCCCTCAACATGGGGAAAGGGGGTGGGTGTCAGAGCATGCTGGGACTGTGACGTCATAAGAGGCCTATATAAGTCGTTGCGCACCGCACACCCGGCATTACAGCGGGAGGGAGCGTTGAGTCAACATCGGAAGAAAAGAGGGGAGAAGGCGACGAGGAAGACCGGGCTGGCTGCCGCTAGTAAAAGAGCTTCAAAGAAGATAGTGGCGGCCAGCCCCGAAGAAGGCACCTGAGAGCGAGCGGGAGAAGAACCGGGGAGTGTGGAGACGACTCCGGAGAGCAGAAGAAGAGAGCAGAGAAGACAACCCCCGAAGTCAGAAGAAGACCCCCAGAGAGTGGAGAAGACCCCCGCCCGCAGACCCCGACAACCAACAGCCAGGGTTGTCGGGAAGAGGCCCTGTCCTTATCAACATGGGAACAGGGTGCTTTGGGGTGGGGGGGGCACCGGGCGCCCCCCTGCCCCAAAGCACCCACCCCCCCATGTTGAAGGCATGCAGCCTGGTACGGCTCAGGGAGGGGGGGCGCTCGTCCCCACTCCTTTCCTGACCAGCCGGGCAGCGTGCTCGGATACAGGTCTGGTATGGATTGTGGGCATAGAGGTGTTCTCCTTACAATCCATACCAGACCTAAGGGCCTGTTATGCTCCTGGAGGAGAACCCATGCCCATTTTTTATTTAAAATTGGGCGTGGAGTTCCCCCTCATGATTCATACCAAACACGGCGTCTAGAACTGGGGCGAATCCAAGTCGAATCCCCGTCGCTTCTGTGTCGGCTTTTTCCCATTGCGGCGAGCCGGCTCGGGGCTGGCTCCCGTGACGGGGCTCGTAGGTGGTCAATCTCGCCAAGAAAAGGAGCGAGATTGACACAATATCGCGGTCACCTACTGTAAATCCCTCAGTGTAGTTCAATATTGCATAGAAGATGTCTCAAACAACATAAAAATTCGGGATGCACCACATAAAAAAAAGGAAGGGACTGGCATAGCGTAAAACCCTTAAACGTTTTTAATAAGTAACATAAAAATGCACACTTACATCGAAGAAGTGAGATAAGGCATATAAAATACAATCGAGCCGGGCCGGCTCTTCGATTCAGCAGCCCGTATCTTCCGGGTCTGGCGCACAACGCGGTGACGTCAGACCATCGTTCCTCCCAACGTTTCGTCACTAGACGTCACTAGGGGCAAAGGCATCCCCCCGTTCTGACTTTTCTGACCGAAATCGCGGGCATTGAACATTGAGTTCCCGGGACACGCCGGCACACTCACGAGCCCTGCGGGGCGCGCGCGCCCGCTCGGGGGGAAATTTGGCAGCCATTGCTGACTCCTCGTTCTGCAAACACTGCCTGTCTGGATGGTATGCTGAACTGCCTGTGAGTGGGTCCTAGGCCAAAGGTACCCAGTCAGGTAGAGACCACACACAGGCCTTGGTTGTTACTCATTTTCTTGTACATTATATTGTATATAGGCAAGTATAGCACCCTCCTAGTTAGACTTAAATCTCGTTATTGTCTCCTTCTGTAATCAGGGTGTAGCAAAGTCCCGGGGCCTCTTTTGGCCTAACAGTTACCTCCAAAGTTAGGGAGAGCTGATATCCTCAGGGCCGCCATTGGCCCTGAGGTAGGGTGCCTGGGTGTCCCAAAGGGCCCTGTCCCTTGGGAAGCCGGGCCCCAAGTTGTCACCTCTCCTTTGTTCCTTTTCTTTCTGGGATGGCCAGTGGGCAGACCCTGGAGAATCTTGGTGGTCAGCCCCAGGAGGGCCCAGGCCTAAAGCTGTGTAAGGGGCCCCAAAGTTTCTTATGGCTACCCTGGACATCGTGTTTTTTTTCACCTTCTGTGACTGAGTCCCTAATATCCCTCCCATCTCACGTGATACCACAGTGCCCAGGGCAGCCGCCCATCTTGCCCCCCCCTTATCCCGGCCTTGGAGCATTGTAGCATTGTATCACAACTGATCGGCTCCTGGTGCTGCCTCTTTAACCCCTCTATGACTGCCACCTAACACGTAGGTGCAGCTCCAAAAGGGTGGGCTTTTACACCCACATGCCACACTTATGCGTCGCTGAGCGAATGATGTTTCTATGATGAGATTGTGCTCCCTGTGCTCTCCCGTCACAAAGACTGAGCCTTTGGTCCCCGGTAATGACCTCATTTTGGCGGACTTTTTGGCAGGTTGTTTGCCATGTGCTGCTGTTGATACTTCCTGGTTTGATTCACTTTGAACCAGGAAGGACTTTTGTTTGTTGTAGTGATTGGTCCGTTAACAGGAAATTGGACCATGGTCATATCACGTGACTGAATTCTGTCCAACCACACGGTTCCACTTACCACATCCTGTTTGATTGGCTGGCCATTGAGTATGGCCTTTTATGTTTTAGTATAAATATATGGCAATATGGGGGGAGCAGGTTAATGCCCCTGTAGACGTCCTATTGGATTGAAACGCGTCGGGCCATGCATTTTGCTCCCCATATTGCTTTTAATACTTATGAATTGTGATCACCTTTTTTTTATAATATATTATATTTTATTATGTATATTGTTTTTTTCATTAAAACCTCTTTATGACCTACACCATTGGAGCCCCCATTCTTTTCTTCTCTTTACATGAATTTGTGGAAGATAAGGGGCCAGATTCTCAAACGATATACGACGGCGTATCTCCAGATACGCCGTCGTATCTCTAAGTTGCGCGGTCGTATCTATGCGCCTGATTCTTAGAATCAGTTACGCATAGATTTCCCATAGATCCGACTGGCGTAACTGTGTTACACCGTCGTATCGTAACTGCATATTTACGCTGGCCGCTAGGTGGCGCTTCCGTCGAATTCCGCGTCGAGTATGCAAATTAGCTAGAAACGCGAATTCCCGAACGTACGCCCGGCCGACGCAGTACATTTACGCCGTTTATGTTATGCTTATCACGGCGTATAGTTACCCCTGCTATATGGTGGTGTAAGTGTGGCGTACCAATGTTAAGTATGGCCGTCGTTCCCGCGTCGAAATTTGAAAAAGTTACGTCGTTTGCGTAAGTCGTCCGTGAATGGGGCTGGACGTCATTTACGTTGACGTCGAAACCAATGAAGTCCTTGCGGCGTACTTTGGAGCAATGCACACTGGGAAATTCCTCAGACGGCGCATGCGCCGTTCGGGAAAAACGTCAATCACGTCGGGTCACAGTACATTTACATAAAACACGCCCCCCTGATCCAAATTTGAATTAGGCGGGCTTACGCCGGCCAATTTACGCTACACCGCCGCAACTTACGGAGCAAGTGCTTTGAGAATACAGCACTTGCCCATCTAAGTTGCGGAGGCGTAACGTAGATCGGATACGTTACGCCGCCGCAAAGATACGTGGTTCTATGTGAATCTAGCCCAAGGTTTTTTTGAGCCTTCTCCAGTTGGTTTCCAGTAAGGGTTCTCACTCACCTGAACCAGGTAAGTCTCATTCTTTGTTACACTTATTTTTGTTTTTGGGTAGCGCACATATTTTTTCCCTTTACAATGATCTTCAGGTGGTAGGACGACTAGTGCTGAATCATGTGACCACTGTGACAACCAATCACAGTGGTCACACCATTTGCCAATTTTTTCTGCCCCCCCTCTCGGCTGTAGAGGGACTACCAAGTCATATTCAGGTACTTGCTCTGCTTGTATTTCAAAATGACATTTAGCGTAGTAATGAATGTGGGACTACATTGTAAAATAATAAGTAGGTATGGAAAGGGAAGGGGTCCATTGATTGGCTGAAAATCTGGAATATTTCCTGGGGCAAATATTTCGCAAGGCTGGAGCTGGCCTTGAAAAAAAGGTCAGATGGCCTGCAGCTCTACGAATCTTTCTTCTGAATCTCCGGAGCGTCTTTGCCAGTTTGCCTCAATTTCCTTCTTGGCCGATGTTCGTTGTCGCTTATTGTTTTTGCCGTGATCAGACAGCGCCATCTTGTGTTCACATTGAAGATTACAACTCAACGGCTTCACAGGAGCTTCAGTGGTAAGTCAATGGGGGTCCAACTATTAAAATTCATTTTTTTTATTATTAAAAAATAAGACAACAGTAAAGTTAGCCCAATTTTTTTTTTTTAGATTGTGAAAGATAATGTAACGCCGATTTAAAATGATTCATCAACATGTCACGCTTCAAAATTGCGCCTGCTCGGGGAATGGCGTCAAACTTTTACCCTTAAAATTCTCCATTTTTAAAAAATTCTATAGGTTGCATGTTTTGAGTTACAGAGGAGGTCTAGTGCTGGAATTATTTATCTCGCTCCAACGATCGCGGCGATACCTCACTTGTGGTGTTTGAACACCGTTTTCATATGCGAGTGCTGCTCACGTATCCGTTCGCTTCTGCTTCTGTTTTAGTTTTCTTATTTATTTTACTTGATTTTATTTATTTTTACACTATTTTAAAATAAAATGGGTCACTTTTATTCCTATTACAAGGAATGTAAACATCCCTTGCAATAGAAAAAAGCATGACAGGTCCTCTTATATATGAGAAACCGGGGGGCTAAAAAAAACTCACATCTCATATTTACACTAAAATGCAATAATTATATATATTTTTTTAACCACTTCCATACCGGGCATTTTCACCCCCTTCCTGCTCAGACCAATTTTTAGTTTTCTTTTACTTTGAATGACAATTGCGCGGTCGTGCGACGTGGCTCCCAAACAAAATTGGCGTCCTTTTTTCCCCACAAATAGAGCTTTCTTTTGGTGGTATTTGATCACCTCTGCGGTTTTTATTTTTTGCGCTATAAACAAAAATAGAGCGACAATTTTGAAAAAAAAATCAATATTTTTTACTTTTTGCTATAATAAATATCCCCCAAAAACATAATTATTTTTTTCCTCAGTTTAGGCCGATACGTATTCTTCTACCTATTTTTGGTAAAAAAATCGCAATAGGCGTTTATCGATTGGTTTGCGCAAAATTTATAGCGTTTACAAAATAGGGGATAGTTTCATTGCATTTTTATTATTTTTATTTTTTTACTACTAATGGCGGCGATCAGCGATTTTTTTCGTGACTGCGACATTATGGCGGACACATCAGACAAATTTGACACATTTTTGGGACCATTGTCATTTTCACAGCAAAAAATGCATTTCAATTGCATTGTTTATTGTGAAAATGACAGTTGCAGTTTGGGAGTTAACCACAGGGGGCGCTGTAGGAGTTAGGGTTCACCTAGTGTGTGTTTACAACTGTAGGGGGGTGTGGCTGAAGGACTGACGTCATCTATTGTGTCTCCCTATAAAAGGGATCACTCGATCGATGCAGCGCCACAGTGAAGCACGGGGAAGCCGTGTTTACATACGGCTCTCCCCGTTCTTCAGCTCCGGGGAGCGATCGCGACGGAGCGGCTAGAAACGAATAGCCGCGCCGTCGTCCCTGATCGCTCCCCGCGGGATTCCGACCGCCGCATGTAGCCGATTAGACCCCCCACCCGCTAGAAGGCAAGGACGTACCTGTACGCCCATTTGCCTGTACGTGCCATTCTGTGGACGTACATATACATGCGGCGGTCGGGAAGTGGTTAAGAAGCATGGGCGGAAGGTGGCGTTTTGATGTCGCTTCCGCTCTGCTATGCTATGGAGACAGGTGGGGGCCATCCTACCCTCACTCGTATCCATGGCAAGCAGCGAGAAGGACCCGATCGCCTCCGCCGACGGCTCTGGTAAGCGGCGGAGGGTGCGGGAGAGCGGCGGGAGGGGGGGCTCCCTCTCCCGCCACCGATAACGGTGATCTTGCAGCAAATCCGCAGGGGAGACCACCGTTATCGTTTACCAAGTGAGCTTAATTACCAACTTAATCAATCACAGAACCTGTGTAATTAATATGTGTAAGGGATGTGGTGGTATGTGTTTTTTTGGGGGGGGGGGGGCAGCAAACAATGCACCCACAGCCAGCCACCCCGGTCAGTTGGCTGACCAGCCCTGCACTTACCCCTTCTAAGTCACGGGCAATGACTGCATCTGTGTCTCCTCCTCCTCACTTCACTTTCTCGGCGGCCAATAAGATTGCTTTCTGCCTATCAGGTGACAGGACCTGCTTCCTGATTAGCCGGGAGGAGAATCGGGAAAACAAAGCGAATATTAATTCGCTATTGTCACACAAGTGGGTGGGCTCGGGGCGCAGTGCCCTGCGCCCCGAGCCCATCCTTTTTGGAAGCCAATTAGAGCCTCAGGCTTTAATCATGTGCTTCTAAAAAAAAAAAAAATGGAATTCATGCGTCTGGTGCCCTGCATGTAAATGCCCATCATATGCAGTCACTTGTGCTCCAACATATGCAGCTACTGTGCCCCATCAAATGCAGCCACTCGTGCCCCATCAAATGCAGCCACTCGTGCCCCATCATATTCAGCCACTTGTGCCTATCAAATGCAATCCCTGTGCCCCATCATATGCAGCTACTTGTGCCCCATCAAATGTAGCCACTTGTGCCCATTAAATGCAGCCACTTGTGCCCATCATATGCAGCCACTCATGCCCATCATATGCAGACACTTGTGCCCCATCATATGCAGCCACTTGTGCCCCATAAATTGTAGCCACTTGTGCCCATTAAATGCAGCCACTCGTGCCCATCATATGCAGATACTTGTGCCCCATCAAATGCAGTCACTTGTGCCCATCATATGCAGATTCTTATGCCCCATCAAATGCAGCCACTTGTGCCCATCAAATGCAGCCACTCGTGCCCATCATATGCAGGTACTTGTGCCCCATCAAATGCAGCCACTTGTGCCCCATCAAATGCAGCCATGTGTGCCCATCATATGCAGCCACTCGTACCCATCATATGCAGCCACTCGTACCCATCAAATGCAGCCAGCCATTTGCACCCCATCAAATGCAGCCACTTGCACCCATCAAATGCAGACACTTGTGCCCATCATATGCAGCCACTGTGCCCCATCAAATGTAGCCACTTGTGCCCATTAAATGCAGCCACTTGTGCCCCGTCAAATGCAGCCACTTGTGTCCATTAAATGCAGCCACTTGTGCCCCATCAAATGCAGACACTTGTGCCCATAAAATGCAGCCACTTGCGCCCATTAAATGCAGCCACTTGTGCCCATCATATGCAGATACTTTTGCCCCATCAAATGTAGCCACTTGTGCCCATTAAATGCAGCCACTTGTGCCCATCATATGTAGATGCTTGTGCCCCATCGAATGCAGCCACTCGTACCTATCAAATGCAGCCACTTGTGCCCTTTAAATGCAGCCAGTCGTACCCATCATATGTAGATACTTGTGCCCCATCAAATGCAGCCACTTGTGCCCCATCAAATGTAGCCACTTGTGCCCATTAAATGCAGCCACTCGTGCCCATCATATGTAGATACTTGTGCCCCATCAAATGCAGCCACTTGTGCCCCATCAAATGTAGCCACTTGTGCCCATTAAATGCAGCCACTCGTGCCCATCATATGTAGATACTTGTGCCCCATCAAATGCAACCACTTGTGCCCATCAAATGCAGCCTCTGTGACCCCCACTCGCTCCCACTGTCTGCCTGGCACGTACCCCATCTTGGCGGCGGCTCAGGTAGCGGGTGACCAGGGCGAGCTGTGGGGGGGGGGCTCCTGTGTCCTCTATGCTTCGCCCTTCTTTCTTCTTCAGTTCTGCTAGGCGTCCAATAGGGGTGCCTGTGCCTTCAGCCAATCAGGTGACGGGTATTGGACCCACACTTCCTGATTGGAGGAGAGGTGGTTTAGTGTTGGAAAAGCAAATATTCATTTGGTTTTCTAACACATCTGGGTGGACTCTGAGCGCAATGCTCTGCACTCCAAGGGGTAGATTCACGTAGGGGCGCCTAAAATTAGGACGGCCTAGCCTACTTTTTTTTAGGCTACACCGCCTTAAATTATTTAGGTTAAAAGTGATTCTCAAACCACTTGCCTTCAAATTTTAGGCGGCGAAGCCTAAAACGAGCGGGCGTAAGCGCGCCTAATTCAAATGACTGGGAGGGGGGCGTGTATTATTGAAATGAGGCTGGACCTCACGTTTTTTGACGTTTTTTACACTGCGGATGCGCCGGGCGACTACATTTCCCAGTGCGCATTGCGGCTAAGTAGGCCGTACAGGCCTGTTGATTTCGACGCGTACGTAAACGACATAACTCCCGATTCGCGGACGACTTGCGCAAACGACGTAAAAAATTCGAACCTCGCGGCGGGAACGGCGGCCATACTTAACATTGTTATTCCACCTCATAGGTGGACTAACTTTAGGCGGCCTATCGCGTACGGAAACGACGTAACTCGACGGTGTAGGCCCGGCGTACGCTCGTAAATCGCCGGGAATCGGCGTAGTCCCTCATTTACATAATCTAGGCCGGCCGCAATGGCAGCGCCATCTAGCGGGCAAAAGAAACATTGCAGCCTAAGATAGAATGGCGCAAGCCGGCCTATCTTAGGTATGTTTAAGTGTATCTCTGTTAGAGAATACACTTAAACATAGGCCGGCTTAGATTCAGAGTTAGGTCGGCTTATCTGTAGATAAGCCGGCCTAACTCTTTGTGAATCTATCTACAAGTCAATATATTTTGAAGCCTATTATAGCCTATCACTCTAATCATGGCTCTAACACCCCTACCGCTGTAATTCAGGTACCCGTTGTCCGAAAAGGAATGCAATGCATGAATCTATCCATTAGTCATATAGGGAGTGGCATGATGGTGGCGCCCATGCGCCCTTAATGGATGGGCCGCCCCTGGCCCAACCCCCAAAGTGCTTTACCATTGGTCCAAGGCTCCAAGCTGACCATTGAGCTCAGTGCCTCTGACAAGAAGTGAACAAAAGAGAGGCACTGTGAGCACCATTTCACTCATTCCCAGATAATATTCTTTTAAATTTGATAAAATAAAATTGATAATTTTATAATATAAAATATATATATATATATATATATATATATATATATATATATATATATATATACTGTATATATATTATTTTTTTATTTTATATTTTATTATATATATATATATATATATATATATATATATATATATATATATATATATATATATATATATATATATATATATATATATATATATATATATA